>NC_081534.1:35704681-35733546 GCF_030273125.1 Centropristis striata
TGGAGATGAAAAAAGTTTTTGTATTTTTACATAGCTAACTACTTAGCTAAGAAGTTAGCTAAGTAGTTAGCTTAACAAGCTACTTAGCTAACTACTTAGTCAAGAAGTTAGCTAAGTAGTTAGCTTAACAAGCTACTTAGCTAAATACTTAGCCAAGAAGTTAGCCAAGTAGTTAGCCAAGTAGTTAGCTTAACAAGCTACTTAGCTAAATACTTAGCCATGAAGTTAGCGAAGTAATTAGCTTAGCAAGCTACTTAGCTAAATACTTAGCCATGAAGTTAGCGAAGTAATTAGCTTAGCAAGCTACTTAGCTAAAAATAGATACAGGTCATTTTTGACCCATGTTGTGCATTAGAAGAGTAGTGACACAAAAAGGGATTTTATTAAAAAAATTAATAAAGCAAAACAATAAAAATTAGGATGTCTGATGATCAAAACAAACTAATTGAGGAAAACCTGGAATACTGAATGATGAAAATAATTTATTGCAAAGATATAGAAGATAAAAACTCTGTCACTGTGTCACTTTAGACCATGTTGAGCATCAAAGGGTTAAGCTTTATTGAAGCAGGTAACAGAGAGGCGACCTGGCCAAGGAAAGCAGCACGTCTCAATGGACAGACAGATGATCAGGACAGACGTTGACACTGCAGCGCAGAGCAACAAAGTGCAGGAGTTTACAGCAACAGTTGAAGAACTCAGGCTCTGATCAAAGGATTTCCACTGTCTCTTCTGTAAGATGCTGCAGAAATCTGTTTCCAAAGTAACAAGTTCTGATGGTTCCAGTTCAGCCTGGAGGGGGCAGCAAACTGGATGCTTTACCCTGCTTCAGTCCTGACACCAGGAGCAAAGAGAGACAAGATGCTGTGTGGTCCTCGTGGCTCTCAGTTCTCTGAAGAAAACTGGCTAAACAGCAGGAACCAGGCCAGTGCTGTGTTCCAGTCCCCATACTTCCCGTACTTACTATACTTAGTTTGAGTACGCAGGGTGTTCCGATTCTGATCGCGGTGAAAAGAAGTGAAACTGAAGGACCCGGATGTTGCCCTCATAACGGGCAAAACGCTGAGTGTGGAACGATGTACGCTATACGCACTCAACGGCCGCCATCTTGTCTACGTAGCGGAAGAGGCGGAGCCAGGCGGAGCCGCTCAGCTCGAAAACAATGTTTGTAGTGGCGCCGAAACAACAGCGGAGCGGTAGGTAACGTTGCTGACGACGCCTGCTGCGTTAATGGAGCCATGTTGCCGGATTGTAGAAGTAAAGATTAAACAACACTAAGGGTCATTTTTTCACCGTTCAAAGCCGGAAGTTTTTCGCGGTGACGAGCCGCGGCGGCTGTCGCGAGCGTCATTTCCGGTAAGTTAACCACGGAGTATTAGATCTGGAACAACACTCACCTGCTGAAATCTGCGCACTTAGTAATAGTGTACTGCGTTTAAGTGTACTCATGGAAGTATGGGTGTTGGAACACAGTACAAGAAGGCCTTCAGGACTAGAGTCCTCCAGATGTTTCTGTCTCTGTCTGATCCAGATGTCTCTGTCTGATCCAGATGTTTCTGTCTGATCCAGATGTTTCTGTCTCTGTCTGATCCAGATGTTTCTGTCTCTGTCTGATCCAGATGTTTCTGTCTCTGTCTGATCCAGATGTCTCTGTCTGATCCAGATGTTTCTGTCTGATCCAGATGTTTCTGTCTGATCCAGATGTCTCTGTCTGATCCAGATGTTTCTGTCTCTGTCTGATCCAGATGTTTCTGTCTGATCCAGATGTTTCTGTCTGATCCAGATGTCTCTGTCTGATCCAGATGTTTCTGTCTCTGTCTGATCCAGATGTCTCTGTCTGTTCCAGATGTTTCTGTCTGATCCAGATGTCTCTGTCGCTGTCTGATCCAGATGTTTCTGTCTGATCCAGATGTCTCTGTCTGATCCAGATGTTTCTGTCTCTGTCTGATCCAGATGTTTCTGTCTGATCCAGATGTCTCTGTCTGATCCAGATGTCTCTGTCTGATCCAGATGTCTCTGTCTGATCCAGATGTTTCTGTCTCTGTCTGATCCAGATGTTTCTGTCTGATCCAGATGTTTCTGTCTGATCCAGATGTCTCTGTCTGATCCAGATGTCTCTGTCTGATCCAGATGTCTCTGTCTGATCCAGATGTTTCTGTCTCTGTCTGATCCAGATGTTTCTGTCTGATCCAGATGTCTCTGTCTGATCCAGATGTTTCTGTCTCTGTCTGATCCAGATGTCTCTGTCTGATCCAGATGTTTCTGTCTGATCCAGATGTCTCTGTCTGATCCAGATGTCTCTGTCTGATCCAGATGTTTCTGTCTGATCCAGATGTTTCTGTCTGTTCCAGATGTTCGTGCGGCCCGTGAGCAGATGAATATGGGCGGGGTCCCCTACCCGCCCCTGCAGGAGGCCCCGCCCCGCCCGGTCTCCGTGTACAGCCAGGTGTCGTCGGCGTGCTCGCCGTCCGCCTCCTTCAGCGGGCCGTTCAACGCGGCGCCGGGGGGCGTGGTCTCCCCGACGCCTCACAGCAGCTACTACAGCGGCCTGGCCGGGCCGCAGCACCCCTTCTACAACAGGGTGAGTACAGGCCCCGCCCACCGCCGTGAGGTCACAGCGTCCTGCTCACCTATTGGTTGCTGACTGTTACCACGGCTCATGACATCACTTCCTGTCGGTAGTGATTGGCAGCTTTTAATTTGCATCCTTGTTGTATCAAGTCGAATCATGATCTCCTCCCCCTTCATGCTTTTATTCTGAAGGTAAGATACTGCAGAAGGCTTTTATTCTGAAGTTAAGGCACTGCAGGAAGCTTTTATTCTGAAGTTAAGGCACTGCAGGAGGTTTTTATTCTGAAGTTAAGGCACTGCAGGAAGCTTTTATTCTGAAGTTAAGGCACTGCAGGAAGCTTTTATTCTGAAGTTAAGGCACTGTAGGAAGCTTTTATTCTGAAGTTAAGACACTGCAGGAGGCTTTTATTCTGAAGTTAAGGCACTGCAGGAAGCTTTTATTCTGAAGTTAAGGCACTGCAGAAGGCTTTTATTCTGAAGTTAAGGCACGGCAGGAAGCTTTTATTCTGAAGTTAAGGCACTGCAGGAAGCTTTTATTCTGAAGTTAAGGAAATGCAGGAAGCTTTTATTCTGAAGTTAAGGCACTGTAGGAAGCTTTTATTCCGAAGTTAAGACACTGCAGGAGGCTTTTATTCTGAAGTTTAGATACTGTAGGAGGCTTTTATTCTGAAGTTAAGATACTTTTATTCTGAAGTTAAGGCACTGCAGGAAGCTTTTATTCTGAAGTTAAGGCACTGTAGGAAGCTTTTATTCTGAAGTTAAGACACTGCAGGAGGCTTTTATTCTGAAGTTAAGATACTGTAGGAGGCTTTTATTCTGATGTTAAGATACTGCAGGAGGCTTTTATTCTGAAGTTAAGATACTGCAGGAGGCTTTTATTCTGAAGTTAAGTAACTGCAGGAGGCTTTTATTCTGAAGTTAACTAACTGCAGGAGGCTTTTATTCTGAAGGTTATGCACTGCAAGAGGAATATTTACAGAATAAAAACATCTGATAAACTGGACCTAGATTTTCAGAATAAAAGCATCTGATGATGTCACACACACCCCCTGGCTCATCTTTTGATTGATTTGTCTCTCTGCTGACCGCGGGTCATGACATCACTTCCTGTCACAGCTTTTATTTTGCCTCCTTCTTGTTGTTTCCAGTGGAATCATCTCCATTATTTTGATTTTCTGCCCCCTCCTCCCTTCAGCCATATTTCCCCCATCACGTTTACCAGCTGCCACGCCCACTCATGGCCTCCACCTTCCCACCACACCTCCACCCACGCCCACCCGCCAAACACTCGCTCTGCCGGGACGCCGCCGCCGCCGCCACCCGCCCCCGTGAGTACCAACAGGAAGTCAGGAAGTCTGGGCTTCTGATGGAAACAAGATCATCCAGATTATTTATTGTTATTATGATTATTATTATTATTATTATTATTATTATTATTGGGCCTTTTTATGAATCCACCTTCTCTTTTATCACTGAAAATGTTGAATATTTTAACAAAAACGTTGAATTTCTTCATTAGTTTTCAGGTGGATGTACACTAAAACTTTATTTTTATTTATCATTATTAATATATCAAGTTGCTAAAAAACGATATATTTGCTTTCATTCTGAAGTTTAGATCCTGCAGGAAGCTTTTATTCTGGAGTTTAGTTTCAGGGAGCAGCGCTTTTATTCTGAAGGTTAGACACTGCAGGAGGCTTTTATTCTGAAGATTAGATACTGCAGGATGCTGTTTTTTCCTGAAGATTAGATACTGCAGGAGGCTTTTATTCTGACATTTAGATACAGGGAGTGACGCTTTTATTCTGAAGGTGAGACACTGCAGGAGGCTTTTATTCTGAAGGTTAGATAAAGGTGGTGAAGTTATTTTGAATATATATTAAGTAGTTGTCATTAGTTGAAAATGCACTGAAGCTATTTATTTTTATTTATTATGATTTATTTACACAAACACAAACACACACGTTTGTTTTTAACCCCTTCCTGCTCTGAGCTTCTTCTTCTGCTGTTGGTGACGGGACTCCTCTCTTCTTCTGTGGTTCTCAAATACAGAAAGTCCTGAAAAATGAAATGAGTCGTTCCCACGTTTCATATCCACACGTTTCATTCCTCACCTGTCTGTCTGTCTGTCTGAGGCTTTTATTCTGAAGTTTCTGTCTGTCTGTCTGTCTGCAGTATAAGGTTTCATCTTTGAAAAGGAAGCAGGTATTGAACTCTCCTCCTCCCTCCCTCCTTCCTCCCTCCTTCCTCCCTCCCTCCTCCTCCCTCCCTCCTCCTCCCTCCCTCCTCCTCCCTCCCTCCCTCCTTCCTCCCTCCCTCCTCCCTCCCTCCCTCCTTCCTCCCTCCCTCCTCCTCCCTCCCTCCCTCCCTCCCTCCTCCTCCCTCCCTCCTTCCTCCCTCCCTCCTCCCTCCTTCCCTCCTCCTTCCTCCCTCCTTCCTCCCTCCTTCCTCCCTCCCTCCCTCCCTCCCTCCCTCCTCCTTCCGTCCTTCCTCCCTTCCCTCCTCCCTCCTTCCTTCCTCCTTCCCTCCTCCTTCCTTCCTTCCTCCTTCCCTCCTCCTCCCCTCCTCCTTCCTTCCTTCCTCCTTCCCTCCTCCTCCCTCCCTCCTTCCTCCCTCCCTCCTTCCTTCCTTCCTCCCTCCTTCCTTCCTCCCTCCTTCCTTCCTTCCCTCCTCGCTCCCCTCCTCCCTCCTTCCTCCCTCCCTCCTTCCTCCCTCCCTCCTCCCTCCCTCCTTCCTTCCTCCCTCCTTCCTTCCTTCCCTCCCTCCCCTCCTCCCTCCTTCCTTCCTCCTTCCCTCCTCCTTCCTTCCTTCCTCCCTTCCCTCCTCCCTCCTTCCTTCCTCCTTCCCTCCTCCTTCCTTCCTTCCTCCCTCCCTCCTTCCTCCCTCCCTCCCTCCTTCCTTCCTCCCTCCCCTCCTCCCTCCTTCCTTCCTCCTTCCCCCGTCCTTCCTTCCTTCCTCCCTTCCCTCCTCCCTCCTTCCTTCCTCCTTCCCTCCTCCTTCCTTCCTTCCTCCCTCCCTCCTTCCTCCCTCCCTCCCTCCTTCCTTCCTTCCTCCCTCCTTCCTTCCTTCCTTCCTCCCTCCCTCCTTCCTTCCTCCCTCCTTCCTTCCTTCCCTCCTCCCTCCCCTCCTCCCTCCCTCCTTCCTTCCTTCCTCCCTCCTCCTTCCTCCCTCCTTCCTCCCTCCTTCCTCCCTCCCTCCCTCCCTCCCTCCCTCCTCCTTCCGTCCTTCCTCCCTTCCCTCCTCCCTCCTTCCTTCCTCCTTCCCTCCTCCTTCCTTCCTTCCTCCTTCCCTCCTCCTCCCCTCCTCCTTCCTTCCTTCCTCCTTCCCTCCTCCTCCCTCCCTCCTTCCTCCCTCCCTCCTTCCTTCCTTCCTCCCTCCTTCCTTCCTCCCTCCTTCCTTCATTCCCTCCTCGCTCCCCTCCTCCCTCCTTCCTCCCTCCCTCCTTCCTCCCTCCCTCCTCCCTCCCTCCTTCCTTCCTCCCTCCTTCCTTCCTTCCCTCCCTCCCCTCCTCCCTCCTTCCTTCCTCCTTCCCTCCTCCTTCCTTCCTTCCTCCCTTCCCTCCTCCCTCCTTCCTTCCTCCTTCCCTCCTCCTTCCTTCCTTCCTCCCTCCCTCCTTCCTCCCTCCCTCCCTCCTTCCTTCCTCCCTCCCCTCCTCCCTCCTTCCTTCCTCCTTCCCCCGTCCTTCCTTCCTTCCTCCCTTCCCTCCTCCCTCCTTCCTTCCTCCTTCCCTCCTCCTTCCTTCCTTCCTCCCTCCCTCCTTCCTCCTCCCTCCCTCCTTCCTTCCTTCCTCCCTCCTTCCTTCCTTCCTTCCTCCCTCCCCTTCCTTCCTCCTCCTCCTTCCTTCCTTCCCTCCTCCCTCCCCCTCCTCCCTCCCTCCTTCCTTCCTTCCTCCCTCCTTCCTTCCTCCCTCCTTCCTTCCTTCCTTCCTCCCTCCTTCCTTCCTCCCTCCTTCCTTCCTTCCCTCCTCCCTCCCCTCCTCCCTCCTTCCTTCCTTCCCTCCTCCCTCCCCTCCTCCCTCCTTCCATCCTTCCCTCCTCCCTCCCCTCCTCCCTCCTTCCTTCCTCCTTCCCTCCTCCTTCCTTCCTTCCTCCCTCCCTCCTTCCTCCTTCCTTCCTTCCTCCCTCCCTCCCTCCTTCCCTCCTTCCTTCATCCCTCCTTCCTTCCTTCCCTCCTCCCTCCCCTCCTCCCTCCTTCCTTCCTCCTTCCCTCCTCCTTCCTTCCTTCCTCCCTCCCTCCTTCCTCCCTCCCTCCTTCCTTCCTTCCTTCCTTCCTCCCTCCCTCCTTCCTTCCTCCCTCCTTCCTTCCTTCCCTCCTCCCTCCCCTCCTTCCTTCCTCCCTCCCTCCTTCCTTCCTCCCTCCTTCCTTCCCTCCTTCCTCCTTCCTTCCTCCTTCCTTCCCTCCTCCCTCCCCTCCTTCCTTCCTCCCTCCCTCCTTCCTTCCTCCCTCCTTCCTTCCCTCCTCCCTCCTTCCTTCCTCCTTCCTTCCTTCCTTCCTTCCTCCCTCCTTCCTTCCCTCCTCCCTCCCTCCCCTCCTCCCTCCTTCCTTCCTCCTTCCTCCCTCCCTCCTTCCTTCCCTCCTCCCTCCCCTTCCTCCCTCCTTCCTTCCCTCCTCCCTCCCCTCCTCCCTTCCCTCCTCCCTCCTTCCTTCCTTCCTCCTTCCCTCCTCCTTCCTTCCTTCCTCCCTCCCTCCTTCCTTCCTTCCTCCCTCCTTCCTTCCTCCCTCCTTCCTTCCTTCCCTCCTCCCTCCTTCCTTCCCTCCCTCCTTCCTTCCTCCCTCCTTCCTTCCTTCCCTCCTCCCTCCTTCCTTCCCTCCTTCCTTCCTCCCTCCCTCCTTCCTTCCCCCCTCCTTCCTTCCTTCCTTCCTCCCTCCTTCCTTCCTTCCTTCCCTCCTCCCTCCCCTCCTCCCTCCTTCCTTCCTTCCCTCCTCCCTCCCCTCCTCCCTCCTTCCTTCCTCCCTCCCTCCTTCCTTCCTCCCTCCTTCCTTCCTTCCTTCCCTCCTCCCTCCCCTCCTCCCTCCTTCCTTCCCTCCTCCCTCCCCTCCTCCCTCCTTCCTCCCTCCCTCCCCTCCTCCCTCCTTCCTTCCCTCCTTCCTTCCTCCCTCCCTCCTTCCTTCCTTCCCTCCTTCCTTCCCTCCTCCCTCCCCTCCTTCCTTCCTCCCTCCCTCCTTCCTTCCTCCCTCCTTCCTTCCCTCCTCCCTCCTTCCTTCCTCCTTCCTTCCTTCCTTCCTTCCTCCCTCCTCCCTCCTTCCTTCCCTCCCTCCTTCCTTCCTCCCTCCTTCCTTCCTTCCCTCCTCCCTCCTTCCTTCCCTCCTTCCTTCCTCCCTCCCTCCTTCCTTCCCCCCTCCTTCCTTCCTTCCTTCCTCCCTCCTTCCTTCCTCCCTCCCTCCTTCCTTCCCCCCTCCTTCCTTCCTTCCTCCCTCCTCCCTCCTTCCTTCCCTCCCTCCTTCCTTCCTCCCTCCTTCCTTCCTTCCTCCCTCCCTCCTTCCTTCCTCCCTCCTTCCTTCCCTCCTCCCTCCTTCCCTCCTCCCTCCTTCCTTCCCTCCTTCCTTCCTCCCTCCCTCCTTCCTTCCCCCCTCCTTCCTTCCTTCCTTCCTCCCTCCTTCCTTCCTTCCTTCCCTCCTCCCTCCCCTCCTCCCTCCTTCCTTCCTTCCCTCCTCCCTCCCCTCCTCCCTCCTTCCTTCCTCCCTCCCTCCTTCCTTCCTCCCTCCTCCCTCCTTCCTTCCCTCCTCCCTCCCCTCCTCCCTCCTTCCTCCCTCCCTCCCCTCCTCCCTCCTTCCTTCCCTCCTTCCTTCCTCCCTCCCTCCTTCCTTCCTCCCTCCTTCCTTCCTTCCCTCCTCCCTCCCCTCCTCCCTCCTTCCTCCCTCCCTTCTTCCTTCCTTCCCTCCTCCCTCCCTCCTTCCTTCCTCCCTCCTTCCTTCCTTCTCTCCTCCCTCCCCTCCTCCCTCCTTCCTTCCCTCCTTTCTTCCTCCCTCCCTCCTTCCTTCCTTCCCTCCTCCCTCCTTCCTTTCTCCCTTCCCTCCTCCCTCCTTCCTTCCCTCCTCCCTCCCTTTCTCCCTCCCTCCCTCCCTCCTTCCTTCCCTCCTCCCTCATTCCTTCCTCCATCCTTCCTTCCTCCCTTCCCTCCCCTCCTCCTTCCTTCCTTCCTCCCTCCTTCCTTCCTTCCTTCCCTCCTCCCTCCCCTCCTCCCTCCTTCCTTCCCCCCCAGACTAACTCCCTCTGCAGCAGTGCTCTGCCTACTACAGCTCCCAGCATGCACCTTGCCTGGACTCTCCTGTAGTCTCAGTAGAGTTGTTGTTCTGACCCTTGACCCCAGTCACACACACTGCCCCCCCCCCCCCCCCCCCCTCCCCCCCTCCACACAGATAAACAAACACCTGTTGTTGTTTTGTTGTTCTGCTGTTTTGTTCCGGTGGAATCTAACCTGTAGCTCTAGTTTATTTTCTCTTCACTTCCTGTTAGTTGTAGTCCAAACAAGGTGGGAACTACACCTGACTGTGTGTGTGTGTGTGTGTGCAGGGCTCCTCCGTGGTGTCGGGCCCCCCCCCCCGTGCTCCTCAGCTCCATGGCGACGGAGGCCGTGTGTGAGCGCGTGCGGCTGATCGACGGCATCGACCAGAGCATGATGGGACAGTACAGCGCCACCATCAGGAAGGTCAGGCTCTTATTCTGAAGTTCACATACTGTAGGACGCTCTTATTCTGAAGTTCACATACCACAGGACGCTCTTATTCTGAAGTTTAGATAAAGGAGGGGAAGCTTTTATTCAGAGGGTTATGCATTGTTGGAGGAATATTTTCAGAATAAAAGCATCTGTTCTCTGCAGGCGAACGTGAACGGCAGAGTTCTGTCTCAGTGTAACATCGACGAGCTGAAGAAGGAGATGAACATGAACTTCGGAGACTGGCAGCTGTTCCGAGCCACGGTGAGTCCGCCGCCGCCACGCGTGCCGCGCGCCGCCGACCGTCAGCAGGTGACCTCACTTCCTGTTTCTTCCCTCTCGCAGGTTCTGGACATGCGCCACATGGAGAGCCAGGTGCTGCACGAGGAGGCGGCCAGTGAGCAGGGCAGCGTCGTGGGCGGGCACGCCGAGGCCGGGCGGAGGGCCACGGCGCCGATTCACGCCGGCGCCGCCAACACGGACGCTTCGCCCATGTACAGCTTCAACCTGAGCTTCGAGGAGCTGAGCGGCGTGGGGCTGGACGAGGCGCCGCGGCACGGGAACATGCAGTGGATGGTAAATATTATTAAAGAGCCCCGACCTCCACCAGATTAACCAGATCAGATTAACCAGATCAGATTAACAGATCAGATTAACAGATCAGATTAACCCGATCAGATTAACAGATCAGATTAACCAGATCAGATTAACCCGACCAGATTAACAGATCAGATTAACCAGATCAGATTAACCCGACCAGATTAACAGATCAGATTAACCAGATCAGATTAACCCGACCAGATTAACCAGATCAGATTAACCCGACCAGATTAACAGATCAGATTAACCAGATCAGATTAACAGATCAGATTAACCAGATCAGATTAACCCGACCAGATTAACAGATCAGATTAACCAGATCAGATTAACAGATCAGATTAACCAGATCAGATTAACAGATCAGATTAACAGATCAGATTAACCAGATCAGATTAACAGATCAGATTAACAGATCAGATTAACCAGATCAGATTAACCAGATCAGATTATTACGTGGTTTTATCGGTCGACGACTCAAATCGACCGGCTCAATGCAACCCTATGGAGAGGCTAGAGTGGGTGACATCATCTCTCTCCTCCACCTTCTCTTCTTTTTCTTCCTCCTCCTCCTTTTCTACCTCGTCCCCCTCCTTTTCATCTTCCTCCTCCTTTTATTTCTCCACCTCCTCCTTTTCTTCCTCCTCCTTCTCTTCCTCCACCTCCTTTTCTTCCTCCCTTTACTCTCTCTCCCTCCTTTTCTTCCTGCTCCTCCTCCTCCTCCTTTTCCTCACGAAGTATAGACAGTGCTTTTATGCTGAAGTTAAGATACTGCAGGAAGCTTTTATTCTGAAGTTTAGACACTGCAGGAGGCTTTTATTTTGAAGGTATGAGTACAGGAGGCTTTTATTCTGAAGTTTAGACACTGCAGGAAACTATAATTCTGAAGGTATGAGTACAGGAGGCTTTTACTCTGAAGGTAAGAGTGCAGGAGGCTTTTATTCTGAAGTTAAGACACTGCAGGAGGCTTTTGGTTTCGGGGACTAACTCTTCTTCGTTGGTGTCGGTCCTCAGGGTGGCGCTCACCGCACCGCCAGCATGACGAGTCTGAACTCGCAGGAGTCGTCCAACGACATCTCGAGACTGACGGACAAGCAGCAGGCGGAGTACCGCAACGCCTACCAGGAGTACATCGCCCAGATGGCGCAGGTGGAGATGGGCGGCGGCGGCGGCGAGCGGCCTGTGCAGCCGCAGCCGGGTCAGTTCATGACGTCATCGGAGGACAAGAGCAAAGACGGCGGCGAGCAGGACGCACGCAAGTCCTTCAGCAAGAGAGGCGGGGCCAAACCGCCGGCGCCAGACAGCGCCGACTTCGCCCCCAACGGTGACGGCCTGGACCCGATCACGGAGGAGGACGAGAAGGGCGACCACGGATCCTCCAAGTCGCTGCTGACCCGCAAGACCTCGGCCGAGAGGGGCGGGCTGTTCCAGGGCGCCGCCGACCTGAAGCTGAAGGCCGGCGGCGGCGGGCTGCGCTACCAGAAGCTGACGAGTGACGACGAGGAGTCGGAGGAGTCCGACAACGCTCCGCTGCTGAAGGACGGGAAGAAGGCGGCGGACGCCAAGCCGCCTGGTGGCTCGCTGGCGCTGAAGGGGAAGGACTACCTGTCGGACGCCATGCTGGACAAGAAGGACTCGTCCGACTCCGGCGTGCGGTCCAACGAGAGCTCACCGAACCACTCGCTGCAGGACGAGGAGGCGGACCTGTCGCAGCTGGAGCGCGCCAACCTGATCGAGCTGGACGGGAAGCGCGGCGGCCTCCCCAGCAGCCTGAGCGGCCTGCAGGACGCCGCCACCGCCCGCATGTCGATCTGCTCCGAGGACCAGTGCAGCCTGCTGGCCAGCAGCCCCGAGGAGAGCTGGCCCTCCTCCAAGTCCTTCAACCTCAACCGCACGCCGAGCAACGTCACGCTCAACAACAACACCAACGCCCAGCAGGGCAACCGGCCCCGCCCGCCGCCCGACGGCCCCTCCTCCTCCTCCTCCTCCAGTGATGTCATCCTCTCCCCGAGCTCCGCCCCCACCGCCACCACCGGCGCCACCCGGCCGGGCCCCAACAACGAGAACGTCCGCGTGGTTCACCTGAAGAGGGGCCTGAAGCCCGGAGACCCTCCGGAGATCTGCACCGTGTCCTCCGACACTGTCACCTTCGGCGAGGAGCGGGAGAGCATCCTGTGATCTAATCGTGACCTCATCGTGACCTCATCGTGACCTCATTGTGACCTCATTGTGACCCAGAGAGCGCTGAGGGTCCACCAGGAGCCGCTCCGGCCCCCGAACCACCAAAAAGTTTGACATATCAGGAAAATGTTAGAAATCAGCTGTTTGGCTGGAAATTTTAAATTTTGGATTTTAACCGTCACATGACCTTTGATCATGTGACGGTTAAAGACTGTTAAAGGTCGTTATAGGTTGCGGCGGCTAGTGGCAGTGGCTAGTGGCAGCAGTGGCTAGTGGCGGCGGCTAGTGGCAGTGGCGGCAGCGGCTAGTGGCGGCAGCGGCTAGTGGCGGCGGCTAGTGGCAGTGGCAGTGGCGGCAGCGGCTAGTGGCGGCAGCGGCTAGTGGCGGCGGCTAGTGGCAGTGGCAGTGGCGGCAGCGGCTAGTGGCGGCAGCGGCTAGTGGCGGCAGCGGCTAGTGGCGGCGGCTAGTGGCAGTGGCAGTGGCGGCAGCGGCTAGTGGCGGCAGCGGCTAGTGGCGGCAGCGGCTAGTGGCGGCGGCTAGTGGCGGCTGGCGGTGGTGGTGGCTGGTGGACGTCAGTAGTTTCAGTATTTTGTGTCGTTTTGCTGCATGCTGGTGTCGTGTTTGTAGTTGAACTAAAAGATAAAACAGATTTATTAATTTAACTAAATAAACAATACCAGGATTCTGACACTAAAAATAACAATTAAAATAAAAATGATAAATTATTTCTGTGATAAAACTCTAAAATGTGGGAAAAAAGGGTGACGATAGTTGAATATTTGTGCTAACGGTTTAGTTATCATGAAGTCAAAGTTTTAAATGAACTTTAACTCCAAACAGCTGCTTTATTGTTATTATTATTATTAATATTAATATTCTAAATCGTCCTAATATTGAGTTAAAAACACTAAAAACGTCTGAGTGAATTGGAACAAAAACACTAAAGTGAATATTAGTTTAACACTAAATCATCAGATCTTGTTTACTTGAAAAAGGGAAAATAATCAGTTAATAATCTGTTAATAATCAGTGTTCCTCGTTACCTCGTGTCCGTTTAGAACAAATCAGTGATCGTGTTTCAAGTTAGAATCGGAGCCCGGGCTTTTATTGTGAAGGCTAGGCACTGCAGGAGGCTTTTATTGTGAAGGATAGGCACTACAGGAGGCTTTTATTGTGAAGGTTAAACACTGCAGGAAGTTTTTATTCTGAAGGATAAGCACTGCAGGAGGCTTTTATTCTGAAGGTTAAACACTGCAGGAGGCTTTTATTCTGGAGGTTAAACACTGCAAGAGGATTTTATTCTGAAGTTTAGATACTGTAAGAGGCTTTTATTCTGAAGGTTAAACACCAAAAGAGGCTTTTATTCTGAAGGTTAGATGCTACAGAATCAGTTTCAGTGTGATACTGAATTCACATTTTCAGAATAAAAGCATCTGATAACTGGAACAATATTTTCAAAATCAAAGCCCCTGATAACTTGATCAGTATTTTCAGAATTAAAGCGTCTGATAAATGGGTCAGTATTTTCAGAATTAAAGCGTCTGATAAATGGATCAGTATTTTCAGAATTAAAGCCCCTGATAACTTGATTAGTATTTTCAGAATAAGAGCGTCTGATAAATGGATAAATATTTTCAGAATAAGAGCGTCTGAAAGCTTGATCAGTATTTGACGTGAAGAACAAATAAACGATGAGTCTGCATGTTGGTGTTTTAGTCTCAGCGCTCTTCATCTTCATCTTCATCTTCATCTCTGAATCTGTGAACAAATAAAATGTGGATGTTGAATTCTTCTCTCTCACTCTTTATTATTATTATTATTATTATTATTACATCGTTACTTAATATGTTTTATTTTATTGCAGCGTTTACTAATTTACTGGATTATTTTACAGGTTTTTCTTGTTTTTCTAAACAACAAATATATAAATAAAATATTAAAACTAAATTACTTTTATTACAAATATTAAACATGAAATAAAAGTTGAAATATGTAAATATATATATATATATATATATATATATATATATATATATATATATAAAATGGGACATTATAGATGTAAATGTTTTAATGGTCTTTAATGTTAAATTACAAAATAAAACATTTCTGAACGTAACAATAAGAAACTTGATCAGCTGATCGTTTAGTTAAAAGATCAATAAAGTCCCAATAAATTAATTATCATTTTAACCTTTTATTCCATGGTTCATTTTTGTGATTAAAGTTATTTATGTTATTTACTGTTTATGTGAAGTTTTTCAACAAACAGTCGACAGGAAATATTTTATTTTTCATATTATATTTGTTTTGTTCTATTAACTTTTTAAGTTTGTTTATTTATTTTATCTAAAACTGCAGACACACACACACGTTTTATCTTTTATTTATCTATTATATATGTATTATATATTATATATTATCAGATAAAAAGGTGTTTTTTTAAAAGGTCACAACAAAAACAATTATTACACTTTTTTTTTTTAATTTAAAATAGCTTAAGTATGTTTAAGTTTGTGTACAATTGTAAGTAAAACAGGAAATAAATCAATTTAAACATATTTAAAGATAAACATAACATTATTATTCTGCTGATGTTTGATGGTTTGATTCATTGTTTTTACCTCATTAGAATAAATAAAATGAAGAAACAAACAAACAGATAAACAGTTATTGATCAGATAAACAGTTGTTGATCAGATAAACAGTTGAATTACAGGTAAAACAAGTGCAGGTGAGTCTGGTGCAGCAGTGAAGGATCATGGGAGTTGGAGTTCAGGTTGTTTCTCCTTCAGCAGCTTCAGTCACTGGAGCAGCTGCAGGTCCTGGCAGAGAGATACACTCTGGAACAGGACAAGTCTCCTTTTAGGACCTTTTAACGTTTTAAATCTGGTTTTTTTTTAGGTTTTGAAGCTTTTTAAACGTTTCCTGAAACATTCTGAGGCTGAAAACACAACGTGACCTAAACGATACCGCAAGAGGCTTTTATTCTGAAGGTCTGAGTCCGGGAGGCTTTTATTCTGAAGTTTAGACACTGCAGAATCAGTGTGACACTGAATCAATATTTTCAGAATTAACGCATCTGATAAATGGAATATTTTCAGAATAAAAGCATCTGATGGTTTCTGGCTCCAGATCCAGAGAGGAAACATTAGAAACGTTATTATTAATATTTAAAGATTGACTGAAACTGAAGATAATTAACATAAAACCTGTCCAACAGGAGACGTAAAGTACAGAAACATATAATAATAATAATAATAATAATAATAATAATAATAATGAGAGGAGGATCAGTTCCAGCTGATTTATTCAGGTTTTTTTCTTTCTGCTACAAAACAAACAGAAACTCTGAACGATTCTTTTATTTTCTTAATATATTGCACAAAAATAATGAAGAAAAACAAGAAATGTGCCGTTAACGGTTTAAAAAAACGTAACAGAAAGGTTTCTCTCTTTAACTATCAACAACATTTACAAATAATAAGCAGATCAATAATCAATCAGATCAATAATAATCAGAAGAAGTGCCTGAACCAGCTTCATGTACAAAAATAGTCTGAAAAAGAGTTTTTACTTCTGGACGTTTTAAAAAAAGAAGATGAGGTAAGTTTGGTTAAAGAAAAGGTTCCTGATACCAGAGTCCGGGTCCTGGTCTAGATCTGGTCCTGGTCTAGATCCTGGTTCTGGTTTAGACCAAAGACCCTGTGAGGTGATTTCATTTTTTTTTTTTTTGTTCTTTTTGCAGAAGTCCGGGTGGGTCCAGTCCGGCCCCCCCACCCCCCCGGGACCGGGTCCTGGTCCCGGGGGTCAGTAGGTGAAGACCAGGTCCGAGTACCCGGGCTCCAGCCAGCTCCCTGCGATCATCTCGCTGAGCTCCGGGGTGCAGTAGTCCGGGAAGTCGAAGTGGGACCCGAGGCTGCCGTCACAGTCCAGGTCCGGGTCCACCAGGGACAGGGACAGGCCCCCCGGGGCCGAGGACGGGCTCCACGGCTCGGAGGAGGCGCTGAAGCCCGCCACGAGGCTCAGCGTGAAGTCCGGCTCCTCCCGGTCCCGGTCCTCCTCCCCGCAGCAGGACGAGGAGGAGCCGGACCGGGAGGAGGAGGCGGGGGACAGGGAGGACCGGGAGGAGGGGGTCCCGGTCCCCTGCCGGGTGATGTTCTTGAAGCTGTAGAAGAGGCGCCCGGTGGGGGGGTCCGGCTGGTCCTCCTCCTCCTGCTCCTCCTCCTCCTCCTCCTCCTCCTCCTCCTCCTCCTCGGACTCGGTCCCCTCCCTGCCGGACTTGAGGCTGGTGGTGAGGACGTACCGGTACCGGGGCTCCGGGACCTGCTTACCGGGCTTCAGCTTGGGGGGTCTCCGGGCGGCGGGTCTGCCGGAGCCGGTCCCCGGCCTCCGGGCTGCAGGTTTCCCCGGAGGGGGGACGCCGCCGGCGGCCTTGGTCTTCTTCCGGGGCCGGTACTTGTAGTCCGGGTAGTCGGCCATGTGCTGCAGCCGGAGCCGCTCCGCCTCCCGGATGAACGGGACCTTCTCGGCCTCCTGCAGGGTCCTCCAGCGCCTCCCGAGCCGCTTGGAGATCTCGGCGTTGTGCAGGTCCGGGTCCTGCAGCATGATCTTGCGCCGCTCGGCCCGGGACCAGACCATGAAGGCGTTCATGGGCCGCTTGATGTGTCCGGACGCCGTCTGACACCAGTCCGCCTTCCGCGGCGCCAGCAGGGAGCCGGGATCCCGCTCCGCCGGGCCCCGCGGCACCATGCTCCGGGAGGGACCGGGAGGGACCGGGAGGGACCGGGTCTGTGTCTCTGGTCCCGGTCTGGACCAGGACGAACCGCCGCCGGACACACTCGGCTTCTCTCGGTCTGTCTCTCTGGTCCCGGTCTCTCTGGTCCCGGTCCGTCTGTCTCTCTGGTCCCGGTCTGTCTGGTCCCGGTCTCTCTGGTCCCGGTCTCTCTGGTCCCGGTCTGTCTGTCTCTCTGGTCCCGGTCTCTCTGGTCCCGGTCTCTCTGGTCCCGGTCCGTCTGTCTCTCTGGTCCCGGTCTCTCTGGTCCCGGTCCGTCTGTCTCTCTGGTCCCGGTCTCTGGTCCCGGTCTGTCTCTCTGGTCCCGGTCTCTCTGGTCCCGGTCTGTCTCTCTGGTCCCGGTCTCTCTGGTCCCGGTCTCTCTGGTCCCGGTCTCTGGTCCCGGTCTCTGGTCCCGGTCTCTGGTCCCGGTCTCTGGTCCCGGTCTCTCTGGTCCCGGTCTGTGTGTCTCGAGCTTCTTTTCTGTTTCAAACTTCCAAACCGGTGTCTTATTAACCGGCTGATGATGCGCGCGACGTCACCGCCCTCAGCCAATCAGCGCCCTTCTTCAGCCGGATTCTTCCCGCCTCCGCAGCTCCCTCAGCCAATCACAGCCCTCCTCCTCCCCCTGGCCCCGCCCCCATGCCTCCGGCGTTAGTGCCGTTCATTTCTATGGATCAATCAAACAGTGACGGAGACCGAGATTAGACGAGATTTAACGATGTTTAACGATGTTAAACGATGTTTAACGACTGTTATCGGTGATGTTAGATTCTCTCTGACACACAGTAAACATCCAGAAAGATGACATGGAAATATGAAATTAAGTCACACACACAAAAAGAAATGATATATAATATAATATAATATAATATAATATAACATAACATAACATAACATAACATAACATAACATAATATAACATAACATAACATAACATAACATAATATAATATAACATAACATAACATAACATAACATAACATAACATAATATAATATAACATAATATCATATAATATCATCGTTTTGACTCCCAGTGATCTTTGTACAGATGAAACTTATGAAAATATAAATAAATGTGAAATTAAAAGTTCTATATTTAAAAAAAATATTTTGGTATTTCTGTTTTATTTCTATTTTTTTTATTTCTACATTCTTCATGAATTTAGTTTATTCACACAGTTATTGTTACATTTCCACGTGTTTTTATTTATTTATTTATTTATTATGTATTCATTTCTACATTTATTTCTGTCTCCCATTAATGTCCAAATGTAAATGATCTCAACTTCACTAGAAATAAACAAATTAATTATGAAATAAATAAATATAAAAATATGTAAATGAATAATAAAATAAAAATAAAAGTAAAAATATAGAATATCCCATTTTTCCCATTTATTTATTGATATTTCTTCATTTATTATTTAATTTATTTACTTATTATTTACTTATTTCTAATCATGTCATTTTTCATCCTTCACACACACACACAGTGTTAGCTAAAATATCAGAAAACAATAAAACAATCAAATGTATTATTATTTAATGATTCTCATTTTATTTATTGTTTTATTTGTTTTTATTTGAGTTATTTTCCATAAACATGCTGCATTATTTTACAGGTTTTATTCTTGTTTTTGTGCAAATGCCATTAAATAACAACAACTTTTATTTTATTTTTTTTATAAATATGAACCATAAAATAAAAGTTGAAATCTGTAAATGAATATAATGGGACATTATAGATTTATTTATTTGTTTGTTTTATATGTTTTATTTAACTGTTTAATAGTTTGAGTGTTTAATTCCAGTGTTAAAATACAATTAATATCATGACATTACTGAAAGGAAACTAAAGGAAACTTTCTGTTTTCTGACTCTAAAACTTTACATTTAATGTAAAAGTTTCCAAACACTTCCTGTCATATTAAAGTAAAAAACGTAACAGATATAAATATATAAATGCAGATATTTACTCTCAATAACTTGCAGTTGTTTCTGTTATTTGAAACTTTTGCTGTCACACTTTCTCTCTTTTAAAAATCTTTTTGAACAGATGAGATGAAACCTTTTTTCCATTTTCTTAACAAACTAAAAGTCTGACACCAGTTTGTATCCAGCTGCAGATTAAAAACCAACCAACCTGCAAACAGATTCACATTGATCTGTGTCCCTGATGAATATTATAATGATATGAAGGTCCAGCAGAGACTCCTCAGTCTGCTGTTAGCAGCTCGTCACATGCAGCGTTAAACCCCCGACCCGCCCATTCACATGTTAAACTGGAGGTGTTACTACCTGAGCTACGGGTAACACCTCCATCCTCCTCAAACAGCTTTAATGACCTTTAACCTCACAGCGTCTGATCACTTTACTGTCAGTCTCAAAAAACACCTTCATCCACCGAGCTGCTTCTTCTTCTGCCTTTCGTTAAGACCAGGGGTTTCAAACTGCTGGCCCGCGGGCCAATTGTGGCCCTCGTGACGATATTTTGTGGCCCCCACCTTGATGTGAAAGTTTAATGTGAGTTTTATATGAATGGCACTTTACCGTGTTGTGTGTGGAAGGTCCCTTTAATTACTGTTTTTGGTAATTTTGTGTCTTTTTTAAATAATTTTGTGTCTTTTTTAGTAATTTAGTTTTTTTCTGTCATTTTGTGTCTTTTTTGGTAATTTTGTCTCTTTTTTAAATAATGTTGTCTTTTTTAGTAATTTAGTATTGTTCTGTCATTTTGTGTCTTTTTTTGTGATTTTATTTCTTTTGAAATAATTTTGTGTCTTTTTGGGTCATTTTGTGTCTTTTTTAAAAATAATTTAGTGTCTTTTTTTAAATAATTTAGTGTTTTCTTAAAAATAGTTTTTTGTCTTTTTGGTAATTCTGTCTTTTTTAAGTAATTTCGTTTTTTTCAGTCATTTTGTGTCTTTTTTTGGTAATTTTGTTTCTTTTTTAAACAATGTTGTGGCTTTTTTAGTAATTTTGTGTATTTTTTGGTACTTTTTTGTCTTTTTAAAAATAATTTTGTCTTTTTTTTTGTAATTTAGTTTTTTTTCTTTCATTTTGTGTCTTTTTTTGACATTTTTTGTCTTTTTTGGTCATTTTGTGTCTTTTTTCAGTCATTTTGATACTGTCTCCAGCAGCCCCCAGTTAATTTGAATTTGAGGCCCCTGATTAAGACGGTGACGGCGTTTTTTGGGGCCTAAAAACGTTAAAATGTGCCTCCAGAGTGTAAAAGTGTAATCCTCTCCTCCGTAGCGTGTCGTCTACACTGACAAGACACAAAACTCTGATCTGATCTGCTCACGTCACGTATGTGTTTACGTCACATACATGCTCCAGGACAGGAAATAAACACTCTAGCAACATCATTGCTAGAGTGGAGAGGGAGAGAAACATTTGTCAAAAAATAAATCTGGAAGCTGCACTCGAGGGCTTCCAGCTGATTTGAGTGCACGATAAAATTCATTAAACAGACTTAATTTTGTAGTTTTAATCGTATTTAAAGCATGGCATGACTTTTGAATCCTTACTTTGGTGTTTGGAAACTTGGGAATGAGTCTTTTTTAGATTATAAAAGGTTGTTTTTACTGTGAGGTATGAATGTGTGTGTTTTTTTTTTTTTTAAAACAAAAACAAAAACACATTCATACCTCAAAGCTAATAACAGCCTGTTTGTTCTCTCATATGAACACGTTCCTCTGCAGCGGTAGAGATAATAAACTGTAAACTACTCTGCAGGTTAATAATGTATGAATGAGAAACCACTGTAAACCACTGGAAACCACTGGTAAGCACTGGAAAACAATGCAAACCATTGGAAACCACTGGAAACCACTGGTAACCACTGGAAACCACTGGAAACCACTGGTAACCACTGGTAACCACTGGAAACCACTGGTAACCACTGGTAACCACTGGAAACCACTGGTAACCACTGGAAACCACTGGTAACCACTGGTAACCACTGGTAACCACTGGAAACCACTGGTAACCACTGGAAACCACTGGTAACCACTGTACAATGCTGCACAAATAACTGTTAACCTCGATTAATCACTGCAAACATGCTGATAAACAAAACACTGTAAACACTGCATGCATACTGTAAAACACTGTAAATATTGTAAACACTGTAAGTAAAACAATAAAGTAAATAAATATGAAATATAAAATCTGTATTGAAAGCCTCCAGAAGACAAACAGGTAAATAAATGAATGTTGAGAGAATCTGAAGGATCCAGGATGATCAACGAGCTAAAACTAATAATCAATAAAGTTTTTATGGCATTTAAAGTGTTACGATGAAAAAAGAGACTAAAGAGAAAAAAACTGATCAACAGGAACTATTGAGTCATTTAGCTGAACCTTTAAAGTCTCCTGAGTTTACAGCACAGTGTGATAATCCCTGTGTGTGTGTGTGTGTGTGTGTGCGTGTGTGTGTGTGTGTGTGTGTGCGTGTGTGTGTGTGTGTGTGTGTGTGTGTGTGCGTGTGTGTGTGTGTGTGTGTGTGTGTGTGTGTGTGTGTGCGTGTGTGTGTGATGCATTCATGTGCAGAGCAGCAGGGAAGCAGCTCAGATGTTATCAGCTGCAACTTGCATAAGAAAAGACTCACAGCTGATTGGCTGAAACAGTATGTGTGTGTGTGTGTGTGTGTACTAATTACTTGTGATGATGTCACTCTGCTGTTGGTTTAAAACTCTTTGAACTTTTGGAAATTGTTTGTTTCAGTGAACTTATTTCCTGTAGAATCACAGTCAACAAATCTGAACTTTATTCACTTTCTCCAAAGTTCAGTAAATGCATCACTGCTTAATGGAAGCCACTGAAACACACTGTAAAAAACACTGAGAATCACTGTAAAAAAACACTGTAAAACACTGAGAATCACTGTAAAAAACACTGTAAAACACTGTAAAAAACAGTAAAAACACTGAGAATCACTGTAAAAAACAGTAAAAACACTGAGAATCACTGTAAAAAAACACTGTAAAAAACACTGAGAATCACTGTAAAAAACAGTAAAAACACTGTAAAAACACTGAGAATCACTGTAAAAAACAGTAAAAACACTGTAAAAACACTGAGAATCACTGTAAAAAAACACTGTAAAAAACACTGAGAATCACTGTAAAAAACAGTAAAAACACTGTAAAATCACTGAGAATCACTGTAAAAAAACACTGTAAAACACTGAGAATCACTGTAAAAAACACTGTAAAACACTGTAAAAAACAGTAAAAACACTGAGAATCACTGTAAAAAACAGTAAAAACACTGAGAATCACTGTAAAAAAACACTGTAAAAAACACTGAGAATCACTGTAAAAAACAGTAAAAACACTGTAAAAACACTGAGAATCACTGTAAAAAACAGTAAAAACACTGTAAAAACACTGAGAATCACTGTAAAAAAACACTGTAAAAAACACTGAGAATCACTGTAAAAAACAGTAAAAACACTGTAAAATCACTGAGAATCACTGTAAAAAAACACTGTAAAACACTGAGAATCACTGTAAAAAACACTGTAAAACACTGTAAAAAACAGTAAAAACACTGAGAATCACTGTAAAAAACAGTAAAAACACTGAGAATCACTGTAAAAAAACACTGTAAAAAACACTGAGAATCACTGTAAAAAACAGTAAAAACACTGTAAAAACACTGAGAATCACTGTAAAAAACAGTAAAAACACTGTAAAAACACTGAGAATCACTGTAAAAAAACACTGTAAAAAACACTGAGAATCACTGTAAAAAAACACTGTAAAATCACTGAGAATCACTGTAAAAAAAACACTGTAAAAACACTGAGAATCACTGTAAAAAACAGTAAAAACACTGAGAATCACTGTAAAAAATACAGTAAAAACACTGAGAATCACTGTAAAAAACACCGGGAATCACTGTAAAAAACACTGTAAAAAACAGTAAAAACACTGTAAAAAACAGTAAAAACACTGTAAAAACACAGAATCACTGTAAAAAACACTGTAAAAACACTGAGAATCACTGTAAAAAAACACTGTAAAATCACTGAGAATCACTGTACAAACACTGTAAAAAACAGTAAAAACACAGAGAATCACTGTAAAAAACACAGTAAAACCACATTAAAAATCACTGTAAAAACACTGTAAAACCAACAACAAACTGTAGTGTTTACTGTTGACCACTGTACACAGTGATGTCAGAGAGAAATAAATAAACAGAAAATCTGAACATTTCAGAAGCTGAAACCAAAGAATTGTCATTAATTGGTGATCAAAGGAGTGATTGATTGATCTGATGGATGAACGTCTGCAGCTGTAACAAGTAACGAGACGAATCAGACCATCTGATAAAATATGTGTATGGTGAGACTGGGAGCACTGGGAGCACTGGGCTGATCAGCTGCTGCTGTTTCCACGACGACCAATTATGCATCAGGAGGGGGAGGGGGGGTGCCCTTGACTCTGCGTTGCCACGGTAACCGGCCCGGTCATGCATTATGGATGATGTTTATAATTCAGCAGCAGATATCTGAAAATCTGTTTACACAGAGCTGAGAGGAGAGGACAGGAGAGGCTGTTTACACAGAGCAGAGAGGAGAGGACAGGAGAGGCTGTTTACACAGAGCTGAGAGGAGAGGACAGGAGAGGCTGTTTACACAGAGCAGAGGGGAGAGGACAGGAGAGGCTGTTTACACAGAGCAGAGAGGAGAGGACAGGAGAGGCTGTTTACACAGAGCAGAGAGGAGAGGACAGGAGAGGCTGTTTACACAGAGCTGAGAGGAGAGGACAGGAGAGGCTGTTTACACAGAGCAGAGGGGAGAGGACAGGAGAGGCTGTTTACACAGAGCAGAGGGGAGAGGACAGGAGAGGCTGTTTACACAGAGCTGAGAGGAGAGGACAGGAGAGGCTGTTTACACAGAGCTGAGGGGAGAGGACAGGAGAGGCTGTTTACACAGAGCAGAGAGGAGAGGACAGGAGAGGCTGTTTACACAGAGCTGAGGGGAGAGGACAGGAGAGGCTGTTTACACAGAGCTGAGAGGAGAGGACACGAGAGGCTGTTTACACAGAGCAGAGAGGAGAGGAGAGGCTGTTTACACAGAGCAGAGGGGAGAGGACAGGAGAGGCTGTTTACACAGAGCTGAGAGGAGAGGACACGAGAGGCTGTTTACACAGAGCAGAGAGGAGAGGACAGGAAAGGAGAGGCTGTTTACACAGAGCTGAGGGGAGAGGACAGGAGAGGCTGTTTACACAGAGCAGAGAGGAGAGGACAGGAGAGGCTGTTTACACAGAGCAGAGAGGAGAGGACAGGAGAGGCTGTTTACACAGAGCAGAGAGGAGAGGACCTGTCAGCTTCTGCCCTCAGGATAATAATCATCATATCATAATACAGGATCATCTCAACACATCACAATAGATGGAAAGTCCATTTCACTAGTTCAACTCAACCAAGTATTATATATATGAGTCAATTTGTGTCTTTTTACGTGTTTTTGTGTCTTTTTTGGGGTAATTTTTTGGCCATTTTCAAGGCTTTATTGATAGAGTGAAGGGGGGAGACGCCCACTAAAATTTGATAATTTTTGACGAAAAAATCAACATACTATAGTATGACTTTTTTTTCTTTGTCCAGTATTTGGACATCCCATAATATGTTTTTTTCTGCTACTTCTGGACATATTATGCTCTAATATGTATCAACAGACTAATATCGACCCATTTGAAGCATTTCTTTTTGGCATTATTGAGGGTTCCAGTCCCAGTTCCTGGTTCCAGTCCTTGTGCTAAGCTAGGCTAACCACATCCTGGACACAGAAATACAACTGAAATCTGAAACATCAGAGAAGAAGAAGATCTCCTAGAGCAGCACCTTTAACCTCTTCATATATACCCGAATAATCAGAGCGTATCTGTTTGAACCAGCTGGAGGCTGTTCTGGTGTCACAGATCAGCTGCTGGTGGAGCCGCCCGACTCAATACATACGCCTTGTTCTGCTCTAGTTAGCCAGCGGCCGCCACCGCCACCGCCACCGCCACCGAGAGAAGAAATGGAATCAATATCCTGCTGAGGTGGAATCATTTTGGAGGCGCAAATGAGGAGGAGGCCACATGTCAGATTAAAGTGGAGGAGAAACGGTGTTGGGGGAGGAGGAGATGATTTACATAGAGCCAGACTGGACCAGACTGGACCAGAACCTGTTCCTCTGCTCACACAGACGCTGTTCAGGTCCTCAGGTCTTCAGGTCCTCAGGTCCTCATGTCTTCAGGTCCTCATGTCTTCAGGTCTTCAGGTCTTCAGGTCTTCAGGTCCTCATGTCTTCAGGTCTTCAGGTCCTCATGTCTTCAGGTCCTCATGTCTTCAGGTCTTCAGGTCTTCAGGTCCTCATGTCTTCAGGTCCTCATGTCTTCAGGTCTTCAGGTCCTCATGTCTTCAGGTCCTCAGGTCTTCAGGTCCTCAGGTCCTCAGGTCTTCAGGTCCTCATGTCTTCAGGTCCTCAGGTCTTCAGGTCCTCAGGTCCTCAGGTCTTCAGGTCTTCAGGTCCTCATGTCTTCAGGTCTTCAGGTCCTCAGGTCTTCAGGTCTTCAGGTCCTCATGTCTTCAGGTCCTCATGTCTTCAGGTCTTCAGGTCTTCAGGTCCTCATGTCTTCAGGTCCTCATGTCTTCAGGTTCTCAGGTCCTCATGTCTTCAGGTCCTCAGGTCTTCAGGTCCTCAGGTCTTCAGGTCTTCAGGTCCTCATGTCTTCAGGTCTTCAGGTCCTCATGTCTTCAGGTCCTCAGGTCTTCAGGTCCTCAGGTCTTCAGGTCTTCAGGTCCTCATGTCTTCAGGTCTTCAGGTCCTCATGTCTTCAGGTCCTCAGGTCCTCATGTCTTCAGGTCCTCATGTCTTCAGGTCTTCAGGTCCTCATGTCTTCAGGTCCTCAGGTCTTCAGGTCTTCAGGTCCTCATGTCTTCAGGTCCTCAGGTCCTCATGTCTTCAGGTCCTCATGTCTTCATTTCTCTGGATCTGGAAGAAAAAATAGGATTATTTAAATTACATTTCGTTATTATTTAAAATTGAATCTGTTTTATTTTAAACTGTTAATGGACAGTAAAGCAAATATGTTGAAATTTGGAAAACTGAACACCAGGATTTAACTGGGGATGGATCAGGGTTTATGTGGGGATGGATCAGGGTTTAACTGGGGATGGATCAGGGTTTAACTGGGGATGGATCAGGATTTAACTGGGGATGGATCAGGGTTTATGTAGGGATGGATCAGGGTTTAACTGGGGATGGATCAGGGTTTATGTGGGGATGGATCAGGATTTAACTGGGGATGGATCAGGGTTTATGTGGGGATGGATCAGGGTTTAACTGGGGATGGATCAGGGTTTATGTGGGGATGGATCAGGATTTAACTGGGGATGGATCAGGGTTTATGTGGGGATGGATCAGGGTTTATGTGGGGATGGATCAGGGTTTATGTAGGGATGGATCAGGGTTTAACTGGGGATGGATCAGGGTTTATGTGGGGATGGATCAGGGTTTATGTGGGGATGGATCAGGATTTAACTGGGGATGGATCAGGGTTTAACTGGGGATGGATCAGGGTTTATGTGGGGATGGATCAGGGTTTATGTGGGGATGGATCAGGATTTAACTGGGGATGGATCAGGGTTTATGTGGGGATGGATCAGGGTTCATGTAGGGATGGATCAGGGTTTAACTGGGGATGGATCAGGGTTTAACTGGAGATGGATCAGGGTTTATGTGGGGATGGATCAGGGTTTATGTGGGGATGGATCAGGGTTCATGTAGGGATGGATCAGGGTTTAACTGGGGATGGATCAGGGTTTATGTAGGGATGGATCAGGGTTTATGTAGGGATGGATCAGGGTTTAACTGGGGATGGATCAGGGTTTATGTAGGGATGGATCAGGGTTTAACTGGGGATGGATCAGGGTTTATGTGGGGATGGATCAGGGTTTAACTGGGGATGGATCAGGGTTTATGTGGGGATGGATCAGGGTTTATGTGGGGATGGATCAGGGTTTAACTGGGGATGGATCAGGGTTTATGTAGGGATGGATCAGGGTTTATGTAGGGATGGATCAGGGTTTAACTGGGGATGGATCAGGGTTTATGTGGGGATGGATCAGGGTTTAACTGGGGATGGATCAGGGTTTATGTGGGGATGGATCAGGGTTTATGTGGGGATGGATCAGGGTTTAACTGGGGATGGATCAGGGTTTATGTAGGGATGGATCAGGGTTTATGTGGGGATGGATCAGGGTTTATGTGGGGATGGATCAGGGTTTAACTGGGGATGGATCAGGGTTTAACTGGGGATGGATCAGGGTTTATGTAGGGATGGATCAGGGTTTATGTGGGGATGGATCAGGGTTTAACTGGGGATGGATCAGGGTTTATGTAGGGATGGATCAGGGTTTATGTAGGGCTGGATCAGGGTTTAACTGGGGATGGATCAGGGTTTATGTAGGGATGGATCAGGGTTTAGCTGGGGATGGATCAGGGTTTAACTGGGGATGGATCAGGGTTTAACTGGGTATAGATCAGGGTTTATGTGGGGATGGATCAGGGTTTATGTAGGGATGGATCAGGGTTTAACTGGGGATGGATCAGGGTTTAACTGGGTATAGATCAGGGTTTATGTGGGGATGGATCAGGGTTTAACTGGGGATGGATCAGGGTTTAACTGGGGATGGATCAGGGTTTATGTGGGGATGGATCAGGGTTTTAGTGGGGATGGATCAGGGTTTATGTGGGGATGGATCAGGGTTTATGTGGGGATGGATCAGGGTTTATGTAGGGATGGATCAGGGTTTAACTGGGGATGGATCAGGGTTTATGTAGGGATGGATCAGGGTTTAACTGGGGATGGATCAGGGTTTATGTAGGGATGGATCAGGGTTTATGTAGGGATGGATCAGGGTTTAACTGGGGATGGATCAGGGTTTATGTAGGGATGGATCAGGGTTTAACTGGGGATGGATCAGGGTTTATGTGGGGATGGATCAGGGTTTATGTAGGGATGGATCAGGGTTTAACTGGGGATGGATCAGGGTTTATGTAGGGATGGATCAGGGTTTAACTGGGGATGGATCAGGGTTTATGTGGGGATGGATCAGGGTTTAACTGGGGATGGATCAGGGTTTAACTGGGTATAGATCAGGGTTTATGTGGGGATGGATCAGGGTTTAACTGGGGATGGATCAGGGTTTATGTGGGGATGGATCAGGGTTTATGTAGGGATGGATCAGGGTTTAACTGGGGAATTGATCAGGGTTTATGTGGGGATGGATCAGGGTTTAACTGGGGATGGATCAGGGTTTATGTGGGGATGGATCAGGGTTTAACTGGGGATGGATCAGGGTTTATGTGGGGATGGATCAGGGTTTAACTGGGGATGGATCAGGGTTTAACTGGGGATGGATCAGGGTTTATGTGGGGATGGATCAGGGTTTAACTGGGGATGGATCAGGGTTTATGTAGGGATGGATCAGGGTTTAACTGGGGATGGATCAGGGTTTTAGTGGGGATGGATCAGGGTTTATGTGGGGATGGATCAGGGTTTATGTAGGGATGGATCAGGGTTTAACTGGGGATGGATCAGGGTTTATGTGGGGATGGATCAGGGTTTATGTGGGGATGGATAAGGGTTTAACTGGGGATGGATCAGGGTTTAACTGGGGATGGATCAGGGTTTATGTGGGGATGGATCAGGGTTTATGTAGGGATGGATCAGGGTTTATGTAGGGATGGATCAGGGTTTATGTGGGGATGGATCAGGGTTTATGTGGGGATGGATCAGGGTTTATGTAGGGATGGATCAGGGTTTATGTAGGGATGGATCAGGGTTTAACTGGGGATGGATCAGGGTTTAACTGGGGATGGATCAGGGTTTAACTGGGGATGGATAAGGGTTTATGTGGGGATGGATCAGGGTTTTAGTGGGGATGGATCAGGGTTTATGTGGGGATGGATCAGGGTTTTAGTGGGGATGGATCAGGGTTTAACTGGGGATGGATCAGGGTTTATGTGGGGATGGATCAGGGTTCATGTAGGGATGGATCAGGGTTTAACTGGGGATGG
>NC_081534.1:35733646-35743646 GCF_030273125.1 Centropristis striata
GGAGATGATAGGGTTAAAAACCTTGGGAAAACGAAAATTTCCCAAGGTTCCACGGGGTCAAACGACACACCATTGGAAAGGTCTGGGGCCAAGGAATCCAAGGAACTTGGTTCTATGATGATAGGACATTCCTATCCGGAGTTATTGGCAAAAACATTCTTGAGGGGCCCCTCAAAGGACGTATTTATCCCTATAACCTAACCCTAACCCTAACCCTAACCCTAACCCTAAACCCTAACCCTAACCCTAACCCTAACCCTAACCCTAACCCTAACCCTAACCCCTAACCCTAACCCTAACCCTAACCCTAACCCTAACCCTAACCCTAACCCCTAACCCTAACCCTAACCCTAACCCTAACCCTAACCCTAACCCTAACCCTAACCCTAACCCTAACCTAACCCTAACCCTAACCCTAACCCTAACCCTAACCCTAACCCTAACCCTAACCCTAACCCCTAACCCTAACCCTAACCCTAACCCTAACCCTAACCCTAACCCTAACCCTAACCCTAACCCTATAACCTAACCCTAACCCTAACCCTAACCCTAACCCTAACCCAACCCTAACCCTAACCCTAACCCTAACCCTACCCTAACCCTAACCCTAACCCTAACCCAAAAACATTCTTGAGGGGCCCCTCAAAGGACGTATTTATCCCTATAACCTAACCCTAACCCTAACCCTAACCCTAACACGCCAGAGTTGAATTCAAGTCTCTACGACTTACCGTTCCGGAGATGATAGGGTTAAAAACCTTGGGAAAACGAAAATTTCCCAAGGTTCCACGGGGTCAAACGACACACCATTGGAAAGGTCTGGGGCCAAGGAATCCAAGGAACTTGGTTCTATGATGATAGGACATTCCTATCCGGAGTTATTGGCAAAAACATTCTTGAGGGGCCCCTCAAAGGACGTATTTATCCCTATAACCTAACCCTAACCCTAACCCTAACCCTAACCCTAACCCTAACCCAAAAACATTCTTGAGGGGCCCCTCAAAGGACGTATTTATCCCTATAACCTAACCCTAACCCTAACCCTAACCCTAACACGCCAGAGTTGAATTCAAGTCTCTACGACTTACCGTTCCGGAGATGATAGGGTTAAAAACCTTGGGAAAACGAAAATTTCCCAAGGTTCCACGGGGTCAAACGACACACCATTGGAAAGGTCTGGGGCCAAGGAATCCAAGGAACTTGGTTCTATGATGATAGGACATTCCTATCCGGAGTTATTGGCAAAAACATTCTTGAGGGGCCCCTCAAAGGACGTATTTATCCCTATAACCTAACCCTAACCCTAACCCTAACCCTAACCCTAACCCTAACCCCTAACCCCTAACCCTAACCCTAACCCTAACCCTAACCCTAACCCTAACCCTAACCCCTAACCCTAACCCTAACCCTAACCCTAACCCTAACCCTAACCCTAACCCTAACCCTAACCCTAACCCAACCCTAACCCTAACCCTAACCCTAACCCTATAACCTAACCCTAACCCTAACCCTAACCCTAACCCTAACCCAACCCTAACCCTAACCCTAACCCTAACCCTACCCTAACCCTAACCCTAACCCTAACCCAAAAACATTCTTGAGGGGCCCCTCAAAGGACGTATTTATCCCTATAACCTAACCCTAACCCTAACCCTAACCCTAACACGCCAGAGTTGAATTCAAGTCTCTACGACTTACCGTTCCGGAGATGATAGGGTTAAAAACCTTGGGAAAACGAAAATTTCCCAAGGTTCCACGGGGTCAAACGACACACCATTGGAAAGGTCTGGGGCCAAGGAATCCAAGGAACTTGGTTCTATGATGATAGGACATTCCTATCCGGAGTTATTGGCAAAAACATTCTTGAGGGGCCCCTCAAAGGACGTATTTATCCCTATAACCTAACCCTAACCCTAACCCTAACCCTAACCCTAACCCTAACCCAAAAACATTCTTGAGGGGCCCCTCAAAGGACGTATTTATCCCTATAACCTAACCCTAACCCTAACCCTAACCCTAACACGCCAGAGTTGAATTCAAGTCTCTACGACTTACCGTTCCGGAGATGATAGGGTTAAAAACCTTGGGAAAACGAAAATTTCCCAAGGTTCCACGGGGTCAAACGACACACCATTGGAAAGGTCTGGGGCCAAGGAATCCAAGGAACTTGGTTCTATGATGATAGGACATTCCTATCCGGAGTTATTGGCAAAAACATTCTTGAGGGGCCCCTCAAAGGACGTATTTATCCCTATAACCTAACCCTAACCCTAACCCTAACCCTAACCCTAAACCCTAACCCTAACCCTAACCCTAACCCTAACCCTAACCCTAACCCTAACCCCTAACCCTAACCCTAACCCTAACCCTAACCCTAACCCTAACCCTAACCCTAACCCCTAACCCTAACCCTAACCCTAACCCTAACCCTAACCCTAACCCTAACCCTAACCTAACCCTAACCCTAACCCTAACCCTAACCCTAACCCTAACCCTAACCCTAACCCTAACCCCTAACCCTAACCCTAACCCTAACCCTAACCCTAACCCTAACCCTAACCCTAACCCTAACCCTATAACCTAACCCTAACCCTAACCCTAACCCTAACCCTAACCCAACCCTAACCCTAACCCTAACCCTAACCCTACCCTAACCCTAACCCTAACCCTAACCCAAAAACATTCTTGAGGGGCCCCTCAAAGGACGTATTTATCCCTATAACCTAACCCTAACCCTAACCCTAACCCTAACACGCCAGAGTTGAATTCAAGTCTCTACGACTTACCGTTCCGGAGATGATAGGGTTAAAAACCTTGGGAAAACGAAAATTTCCCAAGGTTCCACGGGGTCAAACGACACACCATTGGAAAGGTCTGGGGCCAAGGAATCCAAGGAACTTGGTTCTATGATGATAGGACATTCCTATCCGGAGTTATTGGCAAAAACATTCTTGAGGGGCCCCTCAAAGGACGTATTTATCCCTATAACCTAACCCTAACCCTAACCCTAACCCTAACCCTAACCCTAACCCAAAAACATTCTTGAGGGGCCCCTCAAAGGACGTATTTATCCCTATAACCTAACCCTAACCCTAACCCTAACCCTAACACGCCAGAGTTGAATTCAAGTCTCTACGACTTACCGTTCCGGAGATGATAGGGTTAAAAACCTTGGGAAAACGAAAATTTCCCAAGGTTCCACGGGGTCAAACGACACACCATTGGAAAGGTCTGGGGCCAAGGAATCCAAGGAACTTGGTTCTATGATGATAGGACATTCCTATCCGGAGTTATTGGCAAAAACATTCTTGAGGGGCCCCTCAAAGGACGTATTTATCCCTATAACCTAACCCTAACCCTAACCCTAACCCTAACCCTAACCCTAACCCTAACCCCTAACCCCTAACCCTAACCCTAACCCTAACCCTAACCCTAACCCTAACCCCTAACCCTAACCCTAACCCTAACCCTAACCCTAACCCTAACCCTAACCCTAACCCTAACCCAACCCTAACCCTAACCCTAACCCTAACCCTATAACCTAACCCTAACCCTAACCCTAACCCTAACCCTAACCCAACCCTAACCCTAACCCTAACCCTAACCCTACCCTAACCCTAACCCTAACCCTAACCCAAAAACATTCTTGAGGGGCCCCTCAAAGGACGTATTTATCCCTATAACCTAACCCTAACCCTAACCCTAACCCTAACACGCCAGAGTTGAATTCAAGTCTCTACGACTTACCGTTCCGGAGATGATAGGGTTAAAAACCTTGGGAAAACGAAAATTTCCCAAGGTTCCACGGGGTCAAACGACACACCATTGGAAAGGTCTGGGGCCAAGGAATCCAAGGAACTTGGTTCTATGATGATAGGACATTCCTATCCGGAGTTATTGGCAAAAACATTCTTGAGGGGCCCCTCAAAGGACGTATTTATCCCTATAACCTAACCCTAACCCTAACCCTAACCCTAACCCTAACCCTAACCCAAAAACATTCTTGAGGGGCCCCTCAAAGGACGTATTTATCCCTATAACCTAACCCTAACCCTAACCCTAACCCTAACACGCCAGAGTTGAATTCAAGTCTCTACGACTTACCGTTCCGGAGATGATAGGGTTAAAAACCTTGGGAAAACGAAAATTTCCCAAGGTTCCACGGGGTCAAACGACACACCATTGGAAAGGTCTGGGGCCAAGGAATCCAAGGAACTTGGTTCTATGATGATAGGACATTCCTATCCGGAGTTATTGGCAAAAACATTCTTGAGGGGCCCCTCAAAGGACGTATTTATCCCTATAACCTAACCCTAACCCTAACCCTAACCCTAACCCTAACCCTAACCCTAACCCTAACCCTAACCCTAACCCTAGGACCCTAACCCTAACCCTAAGACTCTAAACCTAATCCTAACCCTAGGACCCTAACCCTAATCCTAAAACCCTAACCCTAGGACCCTAACCCTAACCCTAAGACTCTAAACCTAACCCTAACCCTAGGACCCTAACCCTAATCCTAAAACCCTAAACCTAGGATCCTAACCCTAACCCTAATACCCTAACCCTAACCCTAATACCCTAACCCTAATCTGAGGCTCCAATTGTTTAATTGGATTATTATTATTACTATTTTTCGAAAATATGGAAATTGGGGGGTATTTAATGGGTTAATAATTCAGGATTTTACAAAAGGATTGATTTAAATATAAATGTATACTAATAAATGGATTTGGGGTATAATATAAAGAAATGTAGGAAGGGATTGGTTAATATATGGCATTTATGGGGTTAAAATTGGGACATAATACTTAAAATCATATATGTAATATGGGTAGTCAAAAACATGCAGCATTTATAGGGTTAACTTTAGTTAAAAGCCAGTTGTCTTTCTGCTGCTTTAATTTTGTGGGGAAAAAAAGTGGGAGGAGCTTATACTTCGGAGAGGGAAATAGGAGAGAGGCTCATTCTGGCTCTGACTCTCAAAGGGGTAACAGCTCTTGGGTACCTGAGAAGCCTTGGTTTTTAGCAGTTATTTTATTTGTTTTTGGTGTGCCTAGCCTGAAGAAGACCCATTAGGGTCGAAACGTTGTGAGGGCACACACTTTATTTGGGGAGTTTTTTTGTTTATTTGTTTTTTTTGTTGATCTTTGAAAAAAAGACAATTTCTTTTCAAGTTTTATTTATTATATATATATAACAAAGGCTTCATTGTAATCACGACAAGGAGCATACATATTAGTATAATTACCTGAAAAAAGGTTTTTTATTTGTTTTTTTAAACTTACCGGAGGATAACCGGAGTCCGGAAAAAGGACAATTTTATTTCATTGATTTGTTTTTCACTTATCTGAGACCTGAAGAAGGACCTTTTCTGTTGTTTTTTTTGATTTCATACTTACCGGAGACCGGAACATACTTACCGGAGACCGGAAAAGGGATTATTTCATTTATTTCATTTATTGTATACTCACCGGAGACCTGAAAAAAGGGCAATTTGATTTATTTTATACTACCGGAGAGTTGATTACCTGAAAAAGGACAATTTAAGTTTATTGATACTTACCTGATACCTGTAAAAGGACATTTTGATTTCTGTTTTACTTACCTGGGACCTGAAAAAGAAAAAGTTAATACTTACCTGGGGTTATATTTTCCGGAGTAAAAAATAAAAATACTTACCGGGTACGGAATCAATATGTCTGGCTATGATGATGGCTGGACGCAGGTGTGGTACGGGAGGAGAGGTCGCCCCCGTTACCAGGGACCTGCACAGGACCAACGTTGGTCCAACCGGGGCTGGTATGGGAGGGGGAGGGCCCGTGCACCACCTGTCTTCCAGGCTGGAGGACAGGTTCAGAGAGGACAGTTCCCTAACCGGCCCGTGCCTCCCCCAAACTTTCCAGCTCCGTCTTGGCGCAGGGCACCTTCTAGATATGGGGGACCCCAATCTAGATCATATGCAGCTGTGACGCGCCAATATTATCCTAGAAACAATTGGATTCCTACCAGACCTGAAGCTACTGATCCAAAATTTGGACAGCTGATCAGGAAGCTTCACCAGGTCATAAAAACGGTTCATCATTTGCGGAACGTCAATCCAGCATCCGATAATCAGCCACAAATGATTACACGGATGGTGGATGTTTTGGCGTCAATGATAAAACCAGCCATCCCTACTAGAGCTACAACGGACATGATTGTGGGGAATGCAAAGAATTGGGGGCATAATACCTTGATTATAAGCCCTGGAGGTGCGGGGCAGGAGGGACTACAGTACCCTTCAGGGAATGTTATTATCTTGACAAAAAATTTTAGTCCTACACGAGCCCAACTGCAACTTCTAAATAAAGGACTTACCTTTGTCCCGACCTTCGACCTGGGGAAAAATCAGAAAAAACAATTAGAATTAGATATGCAAATTTATCACAGGAAAATTAAATTGGCGGCATATTTTAAAGATAATGATAATGTACAATTTAAACCATTTACACCTAAATCAATGTGGACACCACCCACACATAAATTACCCAAAGAAATAGATTTATTGATCAAAAAGGATGAAAGTGATTTTAAGACTTATTATAAACAATACAAGGGCAAACTAAATTTGACAAAGGAGGAAGTAAAGGCGCTGATTGAATTAAGAAGGAATAGACACATTGTAATTAAACCAGCAGATAAGGGTAGTGCGGTGGTGATTTTAGGTAGGGACCAATACATACAGGAAGTTGAACGCCAATTAAATGATACGACTTACTATAAGAAATTAGAAGAACCAATATATCTTGAGACTATCCCAGTTGTCCATTCAATTATAAACACATTAAAAGATAAAAAGTTTATTGATAGTAAACAAAAGGAATATTTAAAAGGAGATGGGGAACCAAGGGAACGCAGATTTTATATTTTACCAAAGATCCACAAAGCACCAGAAAAGTGGACGGTTCCATTTGAGATTCCTCCCGGTAGACCGATTGTCTCAGATTGTGGGAGTGAAACTTACCAGACGGCGGAGTTCATAGATTACTTTTTGAACCCGTTATCGACCATTCACCCTTCATATGTGAAAGACACATATCATTTTATTGATATAGTAAAAGGATTAAAAATTCCAAAGAATGCATGGTTTTTTAGTATTGATGTGGATAGTTTGTATACAAATATTGATATTAGGGCAGGATTGGCCACAGTTAAAAAGATTTTTCGGGACTATCCGAGGGAAGACAGACCGGATGAGGAATTATTAAAATTATTGGAAATTAATTTGACAAGGAATGATTTTATATTCAATGGACAATTTTATTTACAAATCAAAGGGACTGCCATGGGTAAGAGGTTTGCACCGGCATATGCCAATATTTTTATGGCAAATTGGGAGAATGGGGCTTTGCAAAAATGCCCTAAGAAGCCCTTACATTACTTAAGGTATTTGGATGACATTTGGGGTATTTGGTGTCACTCTAAGGAGGATTTTGAGGATTTCATAGGAATATTAAATAATCACGATCCATCTATTAAATTGAAATATGTAATTGGCCAGGAATCAATTGATTTTTTAGATACCACAGTGTATAAAGGGGAAAATTTTAATTTAAATGGCAAATTGGACATTAAAGTGTATTTTAAAGAAACGGACACCCATGCCTTATTGTATAAAACCAGCTTTCACCCACGGCATACTTTTAAAGGATTGGTTAAGTCACAATTTTTAAGGTTCCACAGAATATGCACACAAGAAAAAGATTTTTTGGAAGCAGTGCATATTTTGGTTGGGGCCTTGAGGAAAAGGGGATACTCAAGATCATTATTAAGACAATGCCTAAAAACATTCAAGGAACAAAAACCGACCAACACAAAAAGGATTATTCCATTGATTACAAAATATTCATTGGCCAGCCAAAATGTTAATTGGAGGATTAAAAACAATTATAGGGAAATAATTGATAGTGTAGGAATACTAAATAATCATCAAGTCATTTCGGCCTACAGAAAAAACAAAAACTTAAGGGACATTTTGGTTAGAGCCAAATTGGGAAATATTCAAGAATTTGGGACCAAATCAAATATGGAATATTTTTGTTCTTTGAATTTTATTAGGAATAGAGCCAATAGGAAAATCTTTCAAATTGAACAAAAATTCACATTGGACACTAAGAATTGTATTTATGTTATTTTTTGTAATAAGTGTGGTATACAATATATTGGTGAAACTAGAAATTCTATAAGGACTAGAATATATCAACATATCTATAATATTAAAAATAAGAAAGATATTAATACTCCTCTAGTTAAACATTTTATTTTCCACGGCATTCAGGCGCTCAAAGTGGCAGGGATCCAAAGTAATCCATCTTGGACAAACCTACAAAGGAAAAGCAAAGAAAGACAATGGATTTATCGATTAGATACAAAAGAACCAATTGGCCTGAATATGAAACATAATTGATTAGTGGAGCCTCCCCTTTATTGTCTTCTCCTATTCTGAACCTCTTAGTTACCTAACCTTAGGCCTCCCATTTTCCTAACCCTAACCCTAACCCTGACCTAACCCTAACCCTAATCCTAACCCTAACCTAACCCTAACCCTAATCCTAACCCTAACCCTAACCCTAGGACCCTAACCCTAACCCTAAGACTCTAAACCTAATCCTAACCCTAGGACCCTAACCCTAATCCTAAAACCCTAACCCTAGGACCCTAACCCTAACCCTAAGACTCTAAACCTAACCCTAACCCTAGGACCCTAACCCTAATCCTAAAACCCTAAACCTAGGATCCTAACCCTAACCCTAATACCCTAACCCTAACCCTAATACCCTAACCCTAATCTGAGGCTCCAATTGTTTAATTGGATTATTATTATTACTATTTTTCGAAAATATGGAAATTGGGGGGTATTTAATGGGTTAATAATTCAGGATTTTACAAAAGGATTGATTTAAATATAAATGTATACTAATAAATGGATTTGGGGTATAATATAAAGAAATGTAGGAAGGGATTGGTTAATATATGGCATTTATGGGGTTAAAATTGGGACATAATACTTAAAATCATATATGTAATATGGGTAGTCAAAAACATGCAGCATTTATAGGGTTAACTTTAGTTAAAAGCCAGTTGTCTTTCTGCTGCTTTAATTTTGTGGGGAAAAAAAGTGGGAGGAGCTTATACTTCGGAGAGGGAAATAGGAGAGAGGCTCATTCTGGCTCTGACTCTCAAAGGGGTAACAGCTCTTGGGTACCTGAGAAGCCTTGGTTTTTAGCAGTTATTTTATTTGTTTTTGGTGTGCCTAGCCTGAAGAAGACCCATTAGGGTCGAAACGTTGTGAGGGCACACACTTTATTTGGGGAGTTTTTTTGTTTATTTGTTTTTTTTGTTGATCTTTGAAAAAAAGACAATTTCTTTTCAAGTTTTATTTATTATATATATATAACAAAGGCTTCATTGTAATCACGACAAGGAGCATACATATTAGTATAATTACCTGAAAAAAGGTTTTTTATTTGTTTTTTTAAACTTACCGGAGGATAACCGGAGTCCGGAAAAAGGACAATTTTATTTCATTGATTTGTTTTTCACTTATCTGAGACCTGAAGAAGGACCTTTTCTGTTGTTTTTTTTGATTTCATACTTACCGGAGACCGGAACATACTTACCGGAGACCGGAAAAGGGATTATTTCATTTATTTCATTTATTGTATACTCACCGGAGACCTGAAAAAAGGGCAATTTGATTTATTTTATACTACCGGAGAGTTGATTACCTGAAAAAGGACAATTTAAGTTTATTGATACTTACCTGATACCTGTAAAAGGACATTTTGATTTCTGTTTTACTTACCTGGGACCTGAAAAAGAAAAAGTTAATACTTACCTGGGGTTATATTTTCCGGAGTAAAAAATAAAAATACTTACCGGGTACGGAATCAATATGTCTGGCTATGATGATGGCTGGACGCAGGTGTGGTACGGGAGGAGAGGTCGCCCCCGTTAC
>NC_081534.1:35748646-35761146 GCF_030273125.1 Centropristis striata
GCTGCTTCAAAACTTTTTTGGGGGCTGAAGCCGGTTCTTTGGGTTCTTTTGGCTAGGGTTAGGGTTATGTTCAGCTAGGGTTAGGGTTAGGTTCAGCTAGGGTTAGGGTTAGGGTTTTGAAGCAGCATGAGCTCTTTTTTTTGGGCTGGAGCCGGTTCTTTGGGCACCAGCTCTGGTCCAAAAGCAGTACAGGTAAATAACAGCAGCCGGTCACACCCACCAAAAGCTGACATGGTGAAATACTTTTTTTTTCCTTTTGGATGCATAAAAATAAACCTAGTTGAATATGAATCAAAAATGTATTTATGTATCCGGTGGAGGCTACTCCGCGTTGTGTGATTTGACGAGGCTTAGACCAGATATCTTTTTGGAGGGGATCTCCGTTTATTCTGACAGATACAGGAAAGAAATTGTTCTCATTGGGCCCGTTACAAACCAAAGGATGGTACTGAGTCCAGTTGAAAACATACTAGAGTTCCGTATGGAGTTTGGGAGAAAAAACATCTTCAGCTATTACTTAAGAGTTTTCTACACATTTTAAACTTGACAGAAGAAGAGTTTTTAAATCTCTGATGTAAAGTTACCAAAACTATTTTGAAGAAATTTGTAACATCCCTTTAACTTGTGCAGTTCAAGTTACCAAAGAGTTAAAATATCAAATGTGAAATTCTTCCAACATGGCGGCATGCTGTCCAAGAAGATATTCTTTTAAAAAAAGGATACAGTTTACATACTATTCTTAATATCACAAGTGTTATTTAAACATCTTTACATTCTTTTACTTGATTTCCTGTATTTGTGAGACACATAGAGGCTCGCATACATTCATACAGCCTTTTCTTTTCCTAGAAACCACATAGAGGAAACATGCTCCGACACGTCACAATAAAAGTCCTTTAAACAATGAAAACATCAGTTAACATGCAGGAACAAACACTTTCTCTACTCTCAACCACCAGAAACTAAAAATCCACTTCAAACACTAGGTAAAAATCAAGTTTAAAAGTTTGACATGTAGCATGCAAACAAAGCATCCTGATATTTTCATGCTATATAGTGTATTTCTGTTTATAAATGGCTGCAGTGAAATGAAGAAACAAATATATATGGAAAGAACAGACAGTAGCTGGAAACCTCATCCTGTAAACTCAGTAATCAGGATTTAAGTGCAGTGAAAGATTTCTCCCAGACTGAATCCAGATCAGAAACATAGAAGAACTTAAGAAACATCCCTAACAACCTCAGACATGAGCTGAGCAGAGCTCGTAACCTCAGTGCTCTTAACCTGCTCAGGTCAAAAATTTGACCAACACAGTGAGAACAGTTGCAACAACATTAAAGGGTCCCTACACATTAAAGATTTTTATGGCAGAATCTGAGGTTGTGCGGTGTATGGAACACAGAGACTGGTCCACAGAGAGACAGAGAGGGACATCCTTCCTTCAGGCTCATTTGTAAGTGGGTATAAACTTTATTCAATAATATAATGTAAAATAAGGTTTCTGTAAATGGTACATGTAAATATAAAAAATAAAGATTAATTCAATTCATGCATGAAATGTAAAAACATTTTGTTAAAAGGTAAGTACAAAGGTATAAATACAATGTAACAATACAATGTAAAATAATATGTCTATAAAAGGTAAATCTTAAAATCTAAATCTAAAAATAAATTCAATCCATGAATAAAATATAAAAAAAGGAAGTGCAGTACAAACCTTGACCAGCAGGGGGCAAATTCACTCTGCAATGTCTCTGTGCAGCAATGATGTAGAAAACTCCACTCAAAGTCTTCCTGCTGGAATAATGCAGGTGCAATGCAGAATTTGTCCAGCAGAGGGCAGAACTCACCTTAGAAAAATCCCTATTTAATGCATTACAATCTCTAAACTCAATAAAATAAATAATTAAATATAAATCAAATATAAAATCAAATACATTATCAAATACGGTGAATAATTATAAATATAATTAATAAAAATAAACATAATATAAAATAAATAAAATATAATTAATTATTAAATGACGGAAAATAAATCTAGTACAACAAAATAACATTAGGGTTAAAACATCAAGACCAACCTTTTCCAAAAAAGCCTCAGCAAATAGAATGATAAATAGACAAAAATAGACTAATTCTAATTCCAGTTTAAAGGGGGTAGTAGGCGATGAGAGCTGCGGACGACGTGCGACGGCCAGTCCACTTTAACTGCCCAGTCGTCGGACGATGCAGGGGGAGTCATCGAGATAACTTCAAATACCCAACCCTAACCCTCGAGGGACGTATTCATCCCTATAACCTAACCCGAACCCGAACCCTAAAATAGAGCAAAATCATTCACAAACTTTTTGTGATAAACATTACACTGCTTTGGACAACAACGTGACATGAGAAGTACAAACAGGGAAAGTCACAAACTATCATGTGAGTTGAAAAAGTGTGAAAAAGAGCTTCCAGAGGATGAAATGTAAAGAAGAAAGCAGAATGTAATCTCTCTGTGTGAGCAATAATGTTTGTCAGCTCCAACAGAAGCTGAAGGACCAGGGGCATTAACTTGCATTGTAGCGAAATCCGTGTCAGTATCATGGAAATTTGAGTGATTCCGTGGCTATTCCACGGATTTTGAGTTCAGCAAATCCATGGCTATTTAACGGATTCCTGTGAGACCATGTTGGGTGGATGGTAAGAGCACAAATTGAGATTGTGTTTTGGTGTTAAAACTACTACTAGTATTGACAAGAGGGAATGCTTTAGTTTAATTTTATATTTCATTTTTTTTTTTAAATGATTGAGTTATCATTAACTATTAATTCATTATACGTTGGGTATTTGTTTTGTTATATTTCTTAAAACTGTAATGGTAGAAATATTGATCGTAAATTAATTTCAACAGGAGGGCCTGAAACTACTGACAGCCCACAGAAGCAGGCGAGACACTACAAGGTTCTGCAGGAGCTATACAAATCCAGGCCCAGACCCAACAAGAAGGATGCTGCCCAGCTCTTGGACCTTGAATACTGAGCAAGACGGGCTTACATTGACTCTGATGTTATGAAAGAGCAGGACAGACCTACCAAAGTTCTTCAAGCACATCCCTGCTTCAGAGGACTGGATCATGTAATTAAATCAAATCAATTTAAGTTTATGTTTGATAAGATCGTAGTAGTAAGACATTAGTTTACACATTGATATTTTATTTTTCAAAGATATTTTTCTACCTGTCGTTCTGTGGCAGATAATGGATGAACTGCAGAGGATCCTCAATCAAGGTAACTCTCACTTATACCTGAGCTGAAGAACCGCTGGGGGACCTTTTGTGAGAGGGCCCAGTTTTATGGAGTTTTCAAAAAAGTCATGAGACCGCCGTTGTCAAATAAAGGTAATTACAGACCTAATTGCTGACCATGTTTGTGTAATGTTTTTTGTCTTATTTTTTAAATAACTGACTGCAGTAGATAAAATCATTCTGCTTTGTTGTTCACAGTAAAGCAAACCATTGCCATGATCAAGGCTTTGCCGGACATGTTTCCATCACCTGTTGCTCCACCCAAGAAGTTAGCACATGCCAGTGAGAGGATGCTTCACATCCTTGAGTGAAGATATTCATGCATCTATGACAGTATACAGTTTTTTCTGTGTTCCACGACTTGATCATAGTCCTTCAATAGTGAATTGTTTTGTGATTGTTTTTCTTAATGTGTGTCAGTCTGCAGAAGACCCCAACTCCTTCCTCCAAGCAGGACCACTCCTCAGCCCTGTCATCACTGTGTGCTAGACCAACTGCATCCTGGCCATTGGCACCAAGCCTGTGCTCATCTTTCCAAAAGAGGACATCGCTGACAGCGTAATGGACATAATGCCATGCTACTACACTTTTCACCTCACCTGGCTGAAATGCATAGCCACACTCCTGTCTGTCCTGCAGACAGAGGTACTGATGGACGCCATACACCAAAGAGATATGCCGTCCTCATATACAAAAGCTATCGCTGACTGGAACAGATTCATCACTGAGTAGTGCATGAATATTAAAGTTGATGCCCGGTTCCATTATTGTTTGCCTTGGGTGATACAGTTTGTTGAGGTCTCACAACAATATGGCACTGTATCAGATGTTTACATATTATGTATATTATTATACAGTTTACCTTTCAGTTTAGGCTCCTCCCACACTCACACCACCTCATATCATGCTACACACACACATACATACTCTGCTGTGCACTAATGTTGCCTGTTCTTACCTGTCCAGCTGATATGTAGCTGCATGCACACTACTTTGTGTGTGTGTGTATTCAAATATGTATCTGTGTGAGTATGACTGTATTACAAGTCTCACTTTCACCTTTTAACCTTGAAGGATGTTTTGTTGTGCTCATGTGCATGTTAAATAAATAAAGGAGCATTTCATGGAAGTCTGCTTCATTTCCTGTTCTAGTACTGTCAGGATCACTGATTATTGCCTTATTTCAAGAATTTTAAGAAAAATATTCTTTATACAGAGAAAAATATTTGTAGCTATATCAATAAAAGTTGACTAGTTTTTAGTGTGACTTTGCTGGTTTCAAGAAATATAATGCCTATGCATATCATTATGTCAAGATGATGGCTCTAGCATTTACTTAATTCAAGAATATTTTTCAACATATTACAGTTTTTCACAACCGCTATGACCCATTGTTCAATACTTTTACCGCTTTTTCAAAACTCTTCACACAGTTACCACAACATCAGCCTGTGTGGACGATACAATTAACACAATTCTTCTTCTTTTGACACAAAATACACACATTTTACACATTTAAAATGAGTTTTAACTCCTTTTAAACACAAGCTCAATCAAGACCAAAACAGTAGATGTTAACTGGTGAATTTTCAATTGTTTTCACACGGTTTGTCAAAACAGAAAACCTCATGTTCAAAACTAATGAATTGAAGATTACATTGATCACAGCTTCTGCTCCTTTTTCTTTTTGTCTATTTGGCAATACAGTAATGAATGACAGCTGATGTTTTCCCCTCTTTACTCTACTGTAAATCATTTTAATTTGCAATACAGTAAAGTGTTTACTGCAAATCCTGTCATTCACTATCTTCTTCTTTCATACGTAAACATTCTGCAAAGCTGCTCTGACACGGCTCGTTCACTTTCTGTACTGAGTGTTGTACAAAAAAGGACCAAAATTCATGGCCAACAAATGAAAAATGAAGAACATCATCACAAACATTGTCTCTATGGAGGCTATTTTGTCCATTTTTGAATCATTTTCATGTCTTTTCATGTCTTTGTAAGTCATTTTGTGTCTTTTTTAGTCATTCAGTCCAACATAAAATGTGATTTTGAATCTTTTTTTACTTTCAAAACACTATCATGCTCAATAAAGAATTTTACAGTAAATGTTGCAAATGTGAACAAAGGTCGCAAATACAACATATACATAAGAGGGTTCCATCCAGTTCTATCATTTGATACTAAATCTATTTGAGCTTGTCTCCAGTTTTACTTGGTATATCATCATCAAACTGAAACTGGCCTCATGGAGTTTACAGCCAGAACTTTAGAGGTAAATGTACAGTAGGGCTCCACGCTGCTTTGTTTTCTAGTCTGGATGATGAAGAAGTCATGCTTTGACTCCAGAGGGTTAATTTACATGTATGATCAATACAATAATCTGTTGATTGTATAAGAAAAAGGAAAAAAAGTAGATAAGAAACATGCAAAGTGATTCGGTTTGTGTTCTTCCATCAGTTGTCAGTGTTTTTTATGACACGGTGCTGTGACTGACTGAATGTTTCTGTTGGAAGACAACGTGTGTCAGTGTTTTGGTAGATTTGGTCAACTGTGTTAGTGTATTATTGTATTTTGGAAGTGTGTGTCTGTGTTTAGTTACACTGGGTGATTTTGACCATGAAATTAACTGTTTGGGGGATTGTGTGTATCAGGTGTGATGTGCGTTAACAGTTTTGAAAAAGTTTTTAAGGTTCTGACAAACGGGTCATAGCGGTTGTGAAAAACTGTAATAGGGTTTTTTTTCTGTTCATTAACTATATTCTGTTTCCTGCTGAAGTTAATTGTCCTCAGAAACATTGTCACATACACACATGGTCCTCAAACTGAATGTCCTCGCAATCACTCTACAGACACTATATCCCCATTAAAACATAGTGTTCTCAAAATTACTAATCTCGAACACAATGTCCTGACAAACTGTGTTTTCACAAACACACTTCTGAGCTTAATTTCATCAGATGTTAGTCAGCACCATCTAGTGGACAGATAGTAGAACTACATCATCTGATTTATCTCTCTGACTGGGTTTCTGACACTGGTCTGACTGGGAAAAGTACACAAGTATTATCAGCTCCATGTAAAGTATCAGCAGTAGAAGTACACAAGTATTATCAGCTTCATATAAAGTATCAGCAGTAGATATACACAAGTATTATCAGCTCCATGTAAAGTATCAGCAGTAAAAGTACACAAGTTGCCTTTGAAGTATCAGCAGTAAAAGTACACAAGTATTATCAGCTTAAAGTAGTTAAAGTATCAGCAGTAAAAGCACACAAGTTGTCTTTAAAGTATCAGCAGTAAAAGTACACAAGTATTATCAGCTTAAAGTAGTTAAAGTATCAGCAGTAAAAGTACACAGGCATTATCAGCTTCATGTCGTTAAAGTATCAGAAGTTAGAGTACACAAGTTGTCTTTAAAGTATCAGCAGTAAAGTACACAAGTTGCCTTTGAAGTATCAGCAGTAAAAGTACACAAGTATTATCAGCTTTTAGTGGTTAAAGTATCAGCAGTAAAAGTACACAAGTTGTCATTAAAGTATCAGCAGTAAAAGTACATAAGTATTAACAGCTCCATGTAAAGTGTCAGCAGTAAATGTACACAAGTATTATCAGCTCCATATAAAGTATTAACAATAAAAGTACACAAGTATTATCAGCTCCATGTAAAGTATAAGCAGTAAAAGTACACAAGTATTATCAGCTCCATGTAAAGTATCAGCAGTAAAAGTACACAAGTATTATCAGCTCCATGTAAAGTAAAAGCAGTAAAAGTACACAAGTATTATCAGCTCCATGTAAAGTATCAGCAGTAAAAGTACACATTATCAGCTCCATGTAAAGTATCAGCAGTAAAAGTAGACAAGTATTATCAGCTCCATGTAAAGTATCAGCAGTAAAAGTACACAAGTATTACCAGCTCCATGTAAAGTATCAGCAGTAAAAGTACACAAGTATTACCAGTTCCATGTAAAGTATCAGCAGTAAAAGTACACAACTATTGTCAGCTCCATGTAAAGTATCAGCAGTAAAAGTACACAAGTATTACCAGCTCCATGTAAAGTATCAGCAGTAAAAGTACACAAGCTCCATGTAAAGTATCAGCAGTAAAAGTACACAGGTATTATCAGCTTCATGTAGTTAAAGTATCAGAAGTAAAAGTACATAAATAAGTATCTTTAAAGTTTCAGAAGTTAAAGTATACAAATTGGCTTTAAAGTATAAGCAGTAAAAGTACACAAGTTGTCTTTAAAGTATCAGCAGTAAAAGTACACAAGTTGCATTTGAAGTATCAGCAGTAAAAGTACACAACTTGCCTTTGAAGTATCGGCACTAAAATTACACAAGTTCCCTTTGAAGCATCAGTAGTAAAAGTACACAAGTATTTCCAAGTATCAGCAGTAAAAGTACACAAGTTGCCTTTGAAGTATCATCAGTATAAGCACGCAAGTTGCCTTTGAAATATCAGCAGTAAAAGTACACAAATAGTATCAGCTTCATGAAGTTAAAGTACTAGCAGTAAAAGTACACAAGCATTATCAGCTTGTAGTGGTTAAAGTATCAGCAGTAAAAGTACACAAGTATTATCAGCTTTTAGTGGTTAAACTATCAGCAGTAAAAGTACACAAGTATTATCAGCTTGTAGTTGTTAAAGTATCAGAAGTAAAAGTACATAAGTAAGTATCTTTAAAGTATCAGAAGTTAAAGTAAACAAGTTGGCTTTAAAGTATCAGCAGTAAAAGTACACAAGTATTATCAGCTTGTAGTGGTTTAAGTATCAGCAGTAAAAGTACACAAGTTGCCTTTGAAGTATCAGCAGTAAAAGTAAACAAGTTGCCTTTTAAGTATCAGCAGTAAAAGTACACAAATAGTGTCAGCTTCATGAAGTTAAAGTACCAGCAGTAAAAGTACACAAGTATTATCAGCTTGTAGTGGTTAAAGTATCAACAGTAAAAGTACACAAGTTGTCATTAAAGTATCAGCAGTAAAAGTACTCAAGTATTATCAGCTTGTAGTGGTTAAAGTATCAGCTGTAAAAGTACATAAGTAAATATCTTTAAAGTATCGGAAGTTAAAGTACACAAGTTGTCTTTAAAGTATCAGCAGTAAAAGTACACAAGTTGTCTTTAAAGTATCAGAAGTAAAAGTACACAAGTATTATCAGCTTAAAGTAGTTAAAGTATCAGCAGTAAAAGTACACAGGTATTACCAGCTACATGTCGTTAAAGTATCAGAAGTAAAAGTACATAAGTAAGTATCTTCAAAGTATCGGAAGTTAAAGTACACAAGTCTTTTAAGTATCAGCAGTAAAAGTACATAAGTTGCCTTTGAAGTACCAGCAGTAAAAGTACACAAGTATTATCAGCTTGTAGTGGTTAAAGTATCAGCAGTAAAAGTACACAAGTTGTCATTAAAGTATCAGCAGTAAAAGTACACAGGTATTATAACCCTTTTTGAGGATGTCCTCCATGAAGGAGGTGTATTCCTCAGCATCCATTGTATCCTTTCTCCATGTTTTTATAAGGAGCGGTGTGCGTTGCTGTACCATACCATGGTTACTACATGTTTTCACAAGGAGCAGTGTGCGTTGCTGTACCATACCATGGTTACTACATGTTTTCATAAGGAGCAGTGTGTGTTGCTGTACCATACCATGGTTACTTCATGTTTTCATAAGGAGCAGTGTGCGTTGCTGTACCATATCATGGTTACTACATGTTTTCATAAGGAGCAGTGTGCGTTGCTGTACCATATCATGGTTACTACATGTTTTCATAAGGAGCAGTGTGCGTTGCTGTACCATACTGTGGTTACTTCATGTTTTCATAAGGAGCAGTGTGCGTTGCTGTACCATATCATGGTTACTACATGTTTTCATAAGGAGCAGTGTGCGTTGCTGTACCATATCATGGTTACTACATGTTTTCATAAGGAGCAGTGTGCGTTGCTGTACCATACCATGGTTACTTCATGTTTTCATAAGGAGCAGTGTGCGTTGCTGTACCATACCATGGTTACTTCATGTTTTCATAAGGAGCAGTGTGTGTTGCTGTACCATACCATGGTTACTACATGTTTTCATAAGGAGCAGTGTGCGTTGCTGTACCATACCATGGTTACTTCATGTTTTCATAAGGAGCAGTGTGCGTTGCTGTACCATACCATGGTTACTTCATGTTTTCATAAGGAGCAGTGTGCGTTGCTGTACCATACCATGGTTACTTCATGTTTTCATAAGGAGCAGTGTGTGTTGCTGTACCATACCATGGTTACTACATGTTTTCATAAGGAGCAGTGTGCGTTGCTGTACCATACCATGGTTACTTCATGTTTTCATAAGGAGCAGTGTGCGTTGCTGTACCATACCATGGTTACTTCATGTTTTCATAAGGAGCAGTGTGTGTTGCTGTACCATACCATGGTTACTTCATGTTTTCATAAGGAGCAGTGTGTGTTGCTGTACCATATCATGGTTACTTCATGTTTTCATAAGGAGCAGTGTGCGTTGCTGTACCATATCATGGTTACTACATGTTTTCATAAGGAGCAGTGTGCGTTGCTGTACCATACTGTGGTTACTACATGTTTTCATAAGGAGCAGTGTGCGTTGCTATACCATACCGTGGTTATCAGGTCTAACCTTGTCTTAATCCTGGAAAGGCAGTGGTAAGTGATAGTGGCCATCTTTAAGAAATGCTGAGCTGGAAGCAATCTCCAGAAAGCCTTTATCCTCAACTGACGTCTCATTTTTCTCCTCATGTGTTCTCAGAGAAATCCTGATGATGTCATCTGATGAGCAGATCCTTCAACTCAACAACAGAGGTTCTGTTACTGGACACTGCAATGGGCCCAGCATCTTCTGTTACTGGACACTGCAATGGGCCCAGCATCTTCTGTTACTGGACACTGCAATGGGCCCAGCATCTTCTGTTGCACCATCAACCCTGAGTGGTCCAGTTACCACCCATCCCAGTAAGGTTTGGACTGCATACGCTCCATTATCCTCACTGTTTATTATTGTCCATGGCTCCATTGCTGGAGGAACATCAGTTCCAATGAGGAGGTCAACGTCTGCCTCCATTTCCTTTAAGTGGTACCACTGAGATAAGGCCACCTCTTCAAATCATCCTGTGGTGATGTTTTCCTTTGAGACAGGGATTTTACTCTGAGTAAACGTTCGGCAGATCCAGATATGTGCAGCCCTCCGAGTCTCCACCCTCCAATCCTCTGATCTCATAGGTCCCTACAGGCTTTTCTTGGCCCATTGTTCGTCTTGTGTAAATTTACTTCCTCTCTGAGTGAGAAAGTGGATCAAAGATCAAGTCGAAGTTCCTTTTAGTTTCCTTTATTATCAGACATCAGAATACTCTGCCGAGGTACAGATGAGAACTTTGTCCATTTCAAGAGTCCAATGAAGCCGTGTTCTCTCTGGATTTTCTGTCTGTTAGAATATTTAAATAATTCTGTTTGTAACTTCCCACAACCAACGTATGGCACGTTTTACTCTGCTGAGTCTACTTTTTAACCTTAAAAGGATTCAACCTATACTGTTTATATTTCTACTGTCTGACTAATCCCACATCCTCCAGCACGTTATTCTGGTTTAGACCAGTTGATACAGTTCTGTTCTGATCAAAAGCTCAGACTGGGTCTTCTTTAGTAAAGCAGAACAATTGTATCAAAAGTAACATAAAATATACTACAGTGCCTTTTTCCTTCATTGCAGCAGCCTGCTCCGCCTTAGCCTTCTAACTCTGAGGAGACTGAGGAAGTGGAAGTGTTCTGTGAGATACATTTGATATGCTGCCAGTGGTCCAACTTTTGATTGTGCAATTTCTCTTTTCCATGTTTCCACATCTTTCATGAAATAATTCAGGTTAGTTATTCTAGGTTCATACCAGTCATAGTAACCATTTTCCTGTTCCTCCTCTGATAAGAGCTCTTGCACAGACTTCACTGCAAAAAGCCTCCTCTCAGAAAGAATAAAAGTACAAAAATTAGGTGTATTTTCCTTAAAAAATAGCAAAATTATCTGCCAACGGAACAAGAAAATTTGTCTTGTCAAGACTTTCCAAAACCAGTAAAAATATCTAATCTCAATGAAGCCACAAGTACCTTAGAATTAGTGTATTCTAACTAATAACAAGTGATTTTTATTATTAAATTTTTAAATATCAAGTGTCAGTTTACAGCTCTGTGCCAATGTACTAGTTAATTACATACACACTACACAACAATACACACTTCTATTGTTTCATTGATCATAAAACTATTGATTCATCTGGCTGCTTGTTTTAAGGACGTGAAGAGGTCAAATTATGTCAAAGTTATGATTTCTTAGTGATGCTTGAAATAAGAAATTATTACTTTGAAACATCAGTTTTCTAGTTGTAAGTGTTGGTCGGCTGGTTGTCATAATAATAATAATAATCCATTTTATTTATAAGCGCCTTTCAGAACACCCAAGGTCACTTTACAAAGAAGCATAAAATAATTTAAAAACAGTGGCAACAAAATAAAACATGGAACAGTATTGAGATGGTGAGTGGGTGACTAGGTGGTGTATGCTTGTCTGAACAGATGAGTTTTGAGTCTGGATTTGAAAAGTGGCAAAGAGTCAATGGTGCGGAGGTCAGGAGGAGATTGTTCCAGAGCCGGGGAGCAGAGCGGCTGAAGGCTCTACTGCCCATGGTGACGAGGAGGAGCAGGGACAGAGAGCTGGAGGGAGGAGGAGGAGCAGGGACAGAGAGCTGGAGGGAGGAGGAGGAGCGGAGTGAGCGGGCAGGAGTGGAGACGTGGAGGAGGTCCGAGATGTACGGTGGAGCCAGGTTGTGAAGCGCTTTGAAGGTGATGAGGAGTATTTTGAAGTTGATCCTGGTCATGGTGATGGTCACATGGTCATCAGTGCCCCAGATCCCCCCCCCCCCCCTCGTCTAAGCAGCCAATCAGCCGCCTGTGTGTGTGTGTGTGTGTGTGTGTGTGTGTGTGTGTGTGTGTGTGTGTGACCGCCATCTTTCTGTTTTAATTTGTTTTAATTTATTTTTATTTCATATAATTATCTTTTTAATTTTCCATTTATTTTTAATAATTTAATCATTATTAAATGTATTTACTAACTGAGCTGTTTTAAAATAAACAAATAATAATTAAAGAGAAAAATAAATATATTTTAAATTGAAAACATTCATGAATTAAATAAATGTAAATTTA
>NC_081534.1:35766146-35851146 GCF_030273125.1 Centropristis striata
GGATGGATGGATGGATGGATGGATGGATGGATGGATGATGGATGGATGGATGGATGATGGATGGATGGATTGCAGATGAAAACAGGGGGCACCACAAATACAGGCAGCGCTCCAGGGTAGGTTTCTTCACAGACCCATCTTTTGTTTTTAATGGTGACAAACCAAAACATGTTTAGACTTCATAATTTATCATTAAAACATAATTAAAATAAAAACACCCTGCGACCATGAAATTCTTTAACCAGAGTACTAGCAGAGGATATTAAATGTTGTTGTCTTCTGTTTTATTATTATCATTATTATTATCATTATTATTATTATTATTATTATTATCCTGCTAGTGGTTTTGACCCAATAGAAACATTCCAATCAGCCTCAGCTCCTCTGACTGGGACAGAATTATCACTAAATGTAAAAAAGTGAATAAATTCTCTCCGTCATAATAATAACAATATTTGCATATTATATAGATTATCAGGCTTTATATATCAGGATGTATAAATGAAATATAAATCTCACCAGGAGTTAGTGGTTCTCTGCTGACAGAACCACTGATTTCCTTCCTTTCCACTTTTTATGCTGCCAAACTAAACCAGTTTGTTCTGTTGCAGCGTTTCACTTTCTGACTCTGAGAAATTCCTCTTCTTTTGGATTAAAACTGACTTTAAAACATTGTTTACCTCCTTCAACCAAAAAGCTGTGAAACTTTAAGTCTGTGCTCCGAATGTAAAATATTCACTGAACTTGTTTGAGTTTATAACTATAAGAACTTTTATTTCATAAACCTCCGTCGCTGCGTATTTCTTTAAAATGTCTGTTTCTTCCTGTTATTTGTGACGATGCACTTTGATAATAAAGCGACTTTAGGGGGGGAAATCCTCTTTATATATATATATTATATAATATATACATATATATATATATATTATATATAATATATATATATATATATATATATATTATAAATAATATATATATTATAATATATATATTATATATAATATATAGGAGAGGTAGAGAGGAGAGAGAGAGAGATCATGTGACTCTCCGTCCAATGGAATGAATGGACTGTAAATAGGAGCCAATCAGGATCGAGGGGGGGGACGTGGGGCTGGGGTGGGAGGGGGGGGTGGGTATAAAACGCTGAGCGCCGCTTTAATCTGCAGCAGAACCGGATCCGCTCCAGACCAGATCACACCCGAGACCCGAACCAGGTAAGACCACCTTCACCCTCCCGACCAATCAGAGCAGAGCACAGCTCACAGGCTGCAGCAGCTCATCTGTCCTTCACCTTCATCATCATCATCACCATCATCATCGGGGTTAAAGAACAAAGGACACACACACACACACACACACTCAGCGACCTTCAGTCCGTCCTGTCTGTCTGCAGGTGTTGCGTCACTAACCTGCAGCATCTTTATTATTATTGATATTTATAATGATGATGATGATGATGATGATGAGGGTGCAGGTGATCCGGGACGGTCCCGGTCTGGAGTCCGGCTCCGTGCTGAAGGTGACCGGGGCGTCGCGGTGCAGCAGCCGGGCTGTGAGGGGTTAATCCGGGCTGCTGCTGCTGCGTCACTCGGCAGATCCTTAATCAGCCTCCGAGTCCCGCTTTAGACTCGCTGATCCGCCTCCTGCAGCTCCTCCATCACAGGTTTATAGCTTTAAATATGCAAATGATGCCTTTCATGTTATTATGAAATATATGAGCTCATTATTAATTATTCATCATTAGGACCGGATGTGAACGTTTGGTCAAACTTTTATTTTGGTGGTGAAATATCAGAGGAAGTGGAGGTATGGTGGCCCGAAGCTGCCAAGATAATAAAAACCTTAATATTCCTTTAAATGTACCAAAGATCATATGAGTCATTCATTCATTCATTAATAATTCATATTTCTGTTTTAATATTTCTGATATTTATTCTTTAATATTTCTTCTTTATTTAATCATTCTTATTTCTGTTTTCATTTACCTTCTTTATTTAAACGTTACTGTATTTATACTATTAACAAGTTTCAGTTAATTTTCATAGTCATTTTTTTTTATTTTTATTGGTCAATTTTAATCAAATATACAAAATTAGGCGTCATTTCGAGAGAAAAAAAGTAATAAAACCTGAATATTTTTTTCAATATATTTAATTTAGCTTGTTTATTTACATTTGTTCAGTGTTGTAAACTTTATTTATACTATTAACAGGTTTCAGTGCATTACTGACATTAACACATTTATTTGTTTTTCTAGTTTGAAGAAATGTTTACATCTGTAAATTAATTATTATCTGCAGATTAAAATGTTTCAAAAATCAGATTAGTCCTTTAAAGTCCTCCCGTCGACTATCCACTGGTGCTCCTCAGGGGTCAAAAAGGACCTCAAGACTTCACATAGAAAACAATTATTAACAAATCTTTTTTTACCTTTTACGGCAACTCAAGACCAACACATTGATATATAATTTTAATTTTTTTTTTTTTTTTTTGGTCAAATTTAGGGCCACATTTTCAAGTTTGACTTTATTTTTCACTGTATATTTGACTAAAATTGACCAATCATAATGAATAAAATATAAAAAAAATTACATATAAATTTTTTTGGTCATGAGTTGCCTTAAAAGGTGAAAAAAGTAAATTTGTCAATAATTTTAATCTACATGTCCTAAAACCAGTCTGATGTCATGGGGTCCTTTTGACCCCTGAGGACCACTGGAGCTATAAAAACTTATAAAACATGTCTGAAGAAAGTGTAAATTTATATTATCTATAAAGGATGCAGAGGGCCACACGTGCTGAGAATTTCAGTAATTCTATGAAAGTTAACCTTCATTACTGGTTGATGAAAATTATTTGGGGTCAAAAAGGAGCCAGGAGGGTTAAAACAACCTTCATTGAGCTTTCAGGCCTGGTCGATGGTTCTCAAGCAGCGGCCCGTAGACCCCCGGGGGTCGGGTTCCTCACAGAAGAGGTTCAAGTCCTCCGCGTAACAACAAAAAGTTGTGTATCTATTTATTTTAATACGCTGTCAGCTCCGTACCAGAAGAGGTCCAGACCGACTCTAGCGGTCGTAGTCTGGTACCTTTAACCCTTTAACCCCTTTTTGTATCCATCTAGTAATTGTAAAACACTTTTTTTTTAAATTACAAACCACATTCTCTTACAGTGGTAAAAATATGAGTATACTAGCATTTGTCATTTTGTTAAAAAATTTAAATAGTTGTGATAGTCATGATTTCCACATATTTCTTCAATAAAATTACCATATTTACTTCTCATGAAAGTGACAAAACGACATACTTAATTGATTATTTCCGCATATTTATGACGGAGTAGCATTAAATGTTTCATATTTACAGCAATGAATAATCAGAAGTTATGATTTCATAGCACATAGTTAATTATAATGACATTAGCTTAATACCGCTAAGCTAACCATAAAGCGCCAAATCAAATTTGGTTGAGATAGTTTTTAAAAAAATTATTATACATTCATTACAGTTTTTTTGTGGAATCATTTAACATTATTCTGTTCAGTAAGGCGTCTGACAGTAGGATATAAAACATTTTTACCGACCTTTGAAAATTTCACCAAAAATAGAACAAACGCTGGAGTGATTTTCTTGTTTCTGATTTCCTGGTTGGAGGCGGGGCTAAGAGGTATTTAACTATTTAAAGACACAGTGACATCTAACAGATTTATTTAGAAAATCAATCCTCAGTCAAGTGTTAGATGCTCAATCAGTTAAAGGGTTAATCTGACTGATTTATAAAGCAGGTTTCTTGGTTTGATGTGGTCTCAGGTCAGCAGCCGGCCGTCGTCATGCCTTTCGGAAACACCCACAACAAGCTGAAGATGAACTACTCGTCGGAGCAGGAGTACCCCGACCTCAGCCAGCACAACAACCACATGGCCAAGGTGCTCACGCCCGAACTGTACGAGAGCCTGAGGGATAAGGAGACGCCCAGCGGGTTCACCCTGGACGACGTGATCCAGACCGGCGTGGACAACCCAGGTACCAACCGCCGAACACCTGAAATACACCACAAACACCTAAAAACACCTGAAGCACCTAAAAAACCAAACACCTAAAAAACACCTAAAACACCTAAAGAAAAACACCTAAAACAACGCCTCAAACACCTAAAAACGCATCAAAAACCTAAAAAAAAACCCACCTCAAACACCTAAAAAAAATGCCTCAAACACCTAAAAAACACCTGAAACACCTCAAAAAAACACCTGAAACACATAAAAAACACCTAAAAAACACCTGAAACACCTAAAAAAACAAACACCTCAAACGCCTAAAAAAACACCTGAAACACCGAAAAAACACCTGAAACACCGAAACCCCGCCCCCCCCCCCCCCCCACCCCCACCTCAAACACCTAAAAACACCTGAAACACCTTAAAAAAAACATCTCAAACACCTAAAAACACCTCAAACACCTAAAAAAACCCACATGGAACACCTAAAAAACACCTAAAAAAACACCTGAAACACCTAAAAAAACACCCGAAACACCTTAAACACCCCAAACAGCTAAAAAAAAAACACCTCAAACAACAAAAGAAAAACACCTCAAACACCTAAGTAAATACATCAAACACCTAAAAAAGACCTCAAATACCTTAAAAACCCCACCTGAAACACTTTAAAACACCTCAAACACCTAAAAAACCCCACCTCAAACCCCAAAAAACACCTCAAACACCTAAAAACACATGAAACACTTAAAAGACACATTAAAAAACACCTAAATCACCTAAAAAACACCTCAAACGCCTAAAAAAAACACCTGAAACACCTAAATAACACCTGAGACACTTAAAAAACACATTAAAAAATACATTAAAAAACACCTCAAACACATAAAAGAACACCTGCAAAAAGCAAGACGCCTGGCAGATTAAAGACATTTATATTTCATGTTGATAACCCACAAGTCTCTTTACTGACATGCCCACTTTATGTTGATAACCTACGAGTCTTCACTGACATGCCCACTTTATGTTGATAACCTACGAGTCTTTACTGACATGCCCACTTTATGTTGATAACCTACGAGTCTTTACTGACATGCCCACTTTATGTTGATAACCTACGAGTCTCCTCTTTACTGACATGCCCACTTTATGTTGATAACCTACGAATCTTCACTGACATGCCCACTTTATGTTGATAACCTATGAGTCTCCTCTTTACTGACATGCCCACTTTATGTTGATAACCAACGAGTCTTTACTGACATGCCCACTTTATGTTGGTAACCTACAAGTCTTTACTGACATGCCCACTTTATGCTGATAACCTACGAGTCTCCTCTTTACTGACATGCCCACGTTATGTTGATAACCAACGAGTCTTTACTGACATGCCCACTTTATGTTGATAACAACGAGTCTTTACTGACATGCCCACTTTATGTTGATAACCTACAAGTCTTTACTGAAATGCCCACTTTATGTTGATAACCTATGAGTCTTTACTGACATGCCCACTTTATGTTGATAACCTACGAGTCTCCTCTTTACTGACATGCCCACTTTATGTTGATAACCTACGAGTCTCCTCTTTACTGACATGCCCACTTTATGTTGATAACCTACGGGTCTTTACTGACATGCCCACTTTATGTTGATAACCTACGAGTCTCCTCTTTACTGACATGCCCACTTTATGTTGATAACCTACGAGTCTTTACTGACATGCCCACTTTATGTTGATAACCTACGAGTCTCCTCTTTACTGACATGCCCACTTTATGTTGATAACCTACGAATCTTCACTGACATGCCCACTTTATGTTGATAACCTACGAGTCTCCTCTTTACTGACATGCCCACTTTATGTTGATAACCTACGAGTCTCCTCTTTACTGACATGCCCACTTTATGTTGATAACCTACGAATCTTCACTGACATGCCCACTTTATGTTGATAACCTACGAGTCTCCTCTTTACTGACATGCCCACTTTATGTTGATAACCAACAAGTCTTTACTGACATGCCCACTTTATGTTGATAACCTACGAGTCTTCACTGACATGCCCACTTTATGTTGATAACCTACGAGTCTCCTCTTTACTGACATGCCCACTTTGTGTTGATAACCTACGAGTCTTCACTGACATGCCCACTTTATGTTGATAACCTACGAGTCTCCTCTTTACTGACATGCCCACTTTATGTTGATAACCCACGAGTCTTTACTGACATGCCCACTTTATGTTGATAACCTACGAGTCTTCACTGACATGCCCACTTTATGTTGATAACCCACAAGTCTCTTTACTGACATGCCCACTTTATGTTGATAACCCATGAGTCTTTACTGACATGCCCACTTTATGTTGATAACCTACGAGTCTTCACTGACATGCCCACTTTATGTTGATAACCCATGAGTCTTTACTGACATGCCCACTTTATGTTGATAACCTACGAGTCTTTACTGACATGCCCACTTTATGTTGATAACCTACGAGTCTTCACTGACATGCCCACTTAATGCTGATAACCCACGAGTCTCCTCTTTACTGCCACAGCCTCATGAAACTTTACCACCACCGTCTAGAGACCTGGAGCGTTCGGACCAGGTCCCTCTGTCCTGGACTCGGGAACTTGTGGTTGTTTGTCACCTTCAGAGAGCCTTCAGTGTTCTGCTTGATAATAAACTCTTTAATTGGATTGACTCGTTAGATCAGGTTCATTTCTGTCCAGTAATCCGTCCACAGGGACGTTGTTGCGTGTCCTTCCTGTCTGATCTCCTGATCCTCCTGATCAAGTCCAAGTTAATTTGTTGATCAGCATGACACGTACGAGTCAGACCACGACACGGAGAAACAACAAACCTCCAGAAACGTCACCGTAACCAGTAAGATTTGCTTCTGTTGTGACCGGGTCTCGTGTCCCTGCAGGTCACCCGTTCATCATGACGGTGGGCTGCGTCGCCGGAGACGAGGAGACATACGAGGTGTTCAAAGACCTGCTGGACCCGGTGATCGAAGACCGCCACGGAGGATACAAACCGTCAGACAAACACAAGACAGACCTGAACGCTGACAACCTGCAGGTACACAACAACCAGGCTGTTAGTTTGCTCCACAGAATGAGATTTAGAACCTCTGATGAACCAGAGTCCAGCCAGAAAACCAGCGATTCAGTTCTTGTTCTTCAGGCCTGACAAAGACTCAGTTCAGCTTCATACTGGAGTTATTTCAGCTCCTTTAGGTCCCTTTATTCTCTTTAACCCTGTGGAGTCTCTAAAGCTCCAAATAATCAGACTTGTTGCCTCCATCAGACTAGAAAACAAAGCAGCGTGGAGCCCTACTGGACATTTACCTCTAAAGTTCTGGCTGTAAACTCCATGAGGCCAGTTTCAGTTTGATGATGATATACCAAGTAAAACTGGAGACAAGCTCAAATAGATTTAGTATCAAATGATAGAACTGGATGGAACCCTCTTATATGGTAGATTTGACACCTTTGGTCACATTTGACACATTTACAATTCTTTATTGAGCATGATAGTGTTTTGAAAGTTAAAAAATAATTCAAAAGCACATTTTATGTTGGACTAAAGGACTAAAAAAGACAAAAAATGACAAAAAAAAAAGACTCAAAAAATGAAATTTAAAACTAAAAACCCTAAAAATGGCCGAATTAATTTAAACCTTCAATGATCTGAATGTTTTATTTATTTTACAATTCAGACTCTTAAAACTCCTGAAACTCTTCAACAATCCAGGTTATTGATCAGGTTATTGACCATGTTATTGATCAGATTATTGATCAGGTTATTGATCAGGTTATTGACCAGGTTATTGATCAGGTTATTGACCAGGTTATTGATCAGGTTATTGATGTTTCAGGGCGGGGATGATCTGGATCCAAACTACGTTCTGAGTTCTCGGGTCCGGACCGGACGGAGCATCCGCGGCTTCTGTCTGCCGCCGCACTGCAGCCGCGGAGAACGCCGCGCCATCGAGAACCTCTCCGTGGAAAGTAAGGAACCAGTAAAACCAGTTTAATCAGTAAAACCAGTTTAGAACGTCTCCATGGAAAGTAAGAAACCAGTAAAACCAGTAAAACCAGTTTAGAACATCTCCGTGGAAAGTAAGAAACCAGTAAAACCTGTTAAACCAGTGAAACCAGTTTAAAACCTCTCTGTGGAAAGTATGAAACCAGTAAAACCAGTGAAACCAGTTTAAAACCTCTCTGTGGAAAGTATGAAATCAGTAAAACCAGTGAAACCAGTTTAAAACCTCTCTGTGGAAAGTATGAATCCAGTTTAACCAGTGAAACCAGTTTAAAACCTCTCTGTGGAATGTATGAAACCAGTTTAACCAGTGAAACCAGTGAAACCAGTGAAGCGTGTGGTGTTGAACTGAATTAGTTTTTAAATTTTAACCTGATTTCCTAAAAATTCCCATTAAATTTCCTGTAAAACGTATTTAATCCAGAAACTTGAGCCGTCTGAATGAGTTTTTATAGGTTTGTTTGTTTGTTTTTGATCCTTTCACAATAAAACGTTGAGTGTTTCTGCTGAGTCACTGACTCTATTCAGATTCTTCCCATGATGCATCACTGCTCAGACTCCTAATGAGGCCACAGCTCCCAAACACTCCTTCATATTCAGATCACTCCTCCTCCTCTCTCCTCCTCGTCCTCCTCCTCTCCTCCTCTCCTCGTCCTCCTCCTCCTCTCTCCTCCTCTTCCTCCTCCGTCCTCCTCCTCCTCCTCTCCTCCCTCCTCCTCTCCTCCTCTCCTCGTCCTCCTCCTCCTCTCTCCTCCTCTTCCTCCTCCGTCCTCCTCCTCCTCCTCTCCTCCTCCTCCTCCTCCTCCTCTCCTCCTCCTCCTCCTCCTCCTCCCCTCCTCCTCCTCCGTCCTCCTCCTCCTCCTCTCCTCCTCCTCCTCCTCCTCCTCTCCTCCTCCTCCTCCTCCTCCTCCCCTCCTCCTCCTCCTCCTCTCCTCCTCCTCCTCCTTTGCCTTAAATCTCTTCTATCTAAAGTAAACGTATATCTATACTCTCTCTCTATATATATATAAATATATGTATATATATATATATATATGTATATATATATATTTATACTCTCCTCTATAGAGGATGCAGAGGGAAACATGACCTGAACGTGAACTTTTATTATTAACCATTGTTATTATTGTTATTAATGGACGGTTAATAAACTCTAATAATAAAATTATAATTATAATAATTATTCATTATCAGCTGATTCATTTATTCAAAAGTCACAATTATGTCACAATAAAATGTCTGGGAGAAGTCAGTTAGAGTTCATAAATGTAATAAAGCTGATTGATTTGATTAAATATCAGACCTTTAATTTGAAAGTCAGACCTTTAATTTGAAAGTCAGCTGTTCCAGGTGTGCCTCAGCAGAACTTCCTGCCTGTGTGACCTCTGACCTCCTGCAGGTCTGGACGTCCTGGACGGGGACCTGAAGGGGAAGTACTACGCCCTGAAGAACATGACGGAGGAGGAGCAGCAGCAGCTGATCGATGACCACTTCCTGTTTGACAAGCCCGTCTCCCCGCTGCTGCTGGCGTCCGGCATGGCGCGCGACTGGCCCGACGGCCGCGGCATCTGGTCGGTACCACCACAGACAGGAAGAGGTTTTCAAAATAAAAGACTCTGGGTGGATGCAGGGGGACACATTGGTAGCTCTGCTGTTGGTTAAATTTACAAAATAAAAGACTTCAGGTATTAGCAGGAGCTCACAATTGTGTTGGTTGGTTTTCAAAATAAAATACTTCAGGTGGAAGCACGAGCTCACAATTGTGTTGGTTGGATTTTCAAAATAAAATACTCCAGGTGGAAGCAGCAGCTCACATTTGTTGTTCTGCTGTTGGTTAGACTTTCAAAATAAAATACGTTGGATGGTAGCAGGAGCTCAAAATGGTGTTGGTTGGATTTTCAAATTAAAAGACTCCAGATGGAAGCAGGAATTAACATTTGTGGTTTTGCTGATGGTTGGATTTTCAAATTAAAAGACTTCTGGTGGAAGCAAGACCACAAATTTGTGGTTCTGCTGTTGGTTAGACTTTTAAAATAAAATACTCTGGGTGGTAGCAGGAGGTCACAATGGTTTTGGTTGGATTTTCAAAATAAAAGACTCCAGATGGTAGCAAGAGCCAACATTGGTAGCTCTGAAGTTGGTTAGATTTTCAAAATAAAAGGCTTCAGGGGGTAGCAGGAGCTCACGGTGGTTTTGCTGAGGGTAAGATTTTCAAAATAAGAGTCCAGGTGGAAGCAGGAACTCACATTGGCGGTTCCACTGTTGGTTAGATTTTCAAAATTAAATATTCTGGGTGGAAGCAGGAGCTCACAATGGTGTTAGTTTGATTTTCAAAATAAAAGACTCCAGGTGTTAGCAGGAATTAACATTGATGGTTCTGCTGTACTCCTGGTGAAAGCAGGGGCACACATTGGTAGATCTGCTGTTGGCTAGATTTTCAAAATAAAAGCCTCCAGGTGTTAGCAGGAATTAACCTGATCAAACTGATTTGTTAACCCTGCTCTGCCGCCTGCAGGCACAACGACAACAAGACGTTCCTGGTGTGGGTGAACGAGGAGGACCACCTGCGTGTCATCAGCATGCAGAAGGGCGGGAACATGAAGGAGGTGTTCAACCGCTTCTGCACCGGCCTCACCCAGGTACACCTGCACTTCCTGTCCACACACCTGCACTTCCTGTCTGTGGAACCAAGTATCAATGAGTCCTTCTTTCAGTAAAACAAAGAAAGATGAGATTCAAATGAACTCAGCAGGATTTATTCCTGTTGTCAGTAGTTTACCACCAGTCCAGCAAAATAAAGTTACAGGTGTTATGGACTGAACGTACCGTCCCTTTAAACTCCATATATAAATATATAAATATATAAATTACGGCTGCACAATTAATTGAATTTTAGCTGGCTGCCACGATGATAACCCTTAGCGTCCAGTCTGCAAATTGCTAACAGGCTAACAGCTAGCTCTGTATTACAAACTATACTATATAAACAAACTATTGTTTGTTTAAAAGTAGTGCAATAAAAATACAGATGTTTTCCCTAACATGATGAATAATCATGATGAATAATCGTGATTACAATATTGATCAAAATAATCGTGATTATCATTTTGGCCATAATCGTGCAGCCCTAATATAAATATAAAATATTCTTTCATTGCCGTGACACAAGCACTCAAAAAAACATACAACAGACCTAAATAAAATAAAATAGAAAAAAATAAATTATTTTCGGCTTCAATATGACTGATCACACAAATAGATGCCAATAATATAATAATCTGGGTTGGGTTTTCAAAATAAAAGACTTCAGGTTAGCAGGAGCTCACAATGGTGTTGGTTGGATTTTCAAAATAAAATACTTATGGTGGTAGCAGGAGCTCACATTGGTAGCTCTTCTGTTGGTTAGATTAACAAAATAAAAGACTCTAGGTGGTAGCAGGAGCTCTCAATGGTGTTGGTTGGATTTTCAAAATAAAAGACTCTTGGTGGAAGCAGTAGCTCACATTACTGGTTCTGCTGATGGTTAGATTTTCAGAATAAAAGACTCAACAATATAAATGCAGCCTTCTGTCACGTCTCTGTTCATTGTTGATCAGTAAATCAGCCGATTGATCCGAGAACTGATCCACTTTTATATATAGACAAAAATACTATAGAGGTCTATGAGAGAAACAGTTTCCGATAGTCAGTTAATCCACCCGTCTCTCTCTCTCTCTGGCAGATCGAGGGCCTGTTCAAGGAGCGGGGACACGAGTTCATGTGGAACGAACACCTGGGCTACGTCCTCACCTGTCCATCCAACCTGGGGACGGGCCTGAGGGCCGGGGTCCACGTCAAACTACCCAACGTCAGCAAGCACGACAAGTTCGGAGACATCCTGAAGAGACTGAGGCTGCAGAAGAGAGGCACAGGTAGGCAGACAGACAGGTAGGCAGACAGACAGGTAGGAGACAGACAGGTAGATAAACAGACAGGTAGGGGACAGACAGGTAGATAGACAGGTAGAGAGACAGACAGGTAGGAGACAGACAGGTAGAGAGACAGACAGGTAGAGACACAGGTAGAGAGACAGACAGGTAGAGAAACAGACAGGTAGGGGACAGACAGGTAGGAGACAGACAGGTAGAGAAACAGACAGGTAGGAGACAGACAGGTAAAGAGACAGACAGGTAGGGGACAGACAGGTAAAGAGACAGACAGGTAGAGAGACAGACAGGTAGAGACTGAGGCTGCAGAAGAGAGGCACAGGTAGGCAGACAGACAGGTAGGAGACAGACAGGTAGAGAGACAGACAGGTGGGTAGACAGACAGGTAGAGAGACAGACAGGTGGGTAGACAGACAGGTAGAGAGACAGACAGGTAGGTAGACAGACAGGTAGAGAGACAGACAGGTAGGTAGACAGACAGACAGATAGGTAGACAGACAGACAGGTAGGAGACAGACAGGTAGAAAGACAGACAGGTAGGGAGACAGACAGGTAGGAGACAGACAGGTGGAGAGACAGACAGGTAAAGAGACAGGTAGGGGACAGACAGGTAGAGAGACAGACAGGTAGGTAGACAGACAGACAGATAGGTAGAGAGACAGACAGGTGGGAGACAGACAGGTAGAAAGACAGACAGGTAGGAGACAGACAGGTGGAGAGACAGACAGGTAAAGAGACAGGTAGGGGACAGACAGGTAGGGGACAGACAGGTAGGAGACAGACAGGTAGAGAAACAGACAGGTAGGGGACAGACAGGTAGATAGACAGGTAGAGAGACAGACAGGTAGATAGACAGGTAGATAGATAGACAGGTAGAGAGACAGACAGGTAGAGAGACAGACAGGTAGGTAGACAGGTAGATAGATAGACAGGTAGAGGGACAGACAGGTGGAGAGACAGACAGGTAGGGGACAGACAGGTAAAGAGACAGACAGGTAGAGAGACAGACAGGTAGAGACTGAGGCTGCAGAAGAGAGGCACAGGTAGGCAGACAGACAGGTAGGAGACAGACAGGTAGAGAGACAGACAGGTGGGTAGACAGACAGGTAGAGAGACAGACAGGTAGAGAGACAGACAGGTGGGTAGACAGACAGGTAGAGAGACAGACAGGTAGGTAGACAGACAGGTAGAGAGACAGACAGGTAGGTAGACAGACAGACAGATAGGTAGAGAGACAGACAGGTAGAAAGACAGACAGGAAGGAGACAGACAGGTAGGAGACAGACAGGTGGAGAGACAGACAGGTAAAGAGACAGGTAGGGGACAGACAGGTAGAGAGACAGACAGGTAGGTAGACAGACAGACAGATAGGTAGAGAGACAGACAGGTAGGAGACAGACAGGTAGAAAGACAGACAGGTAGGAGACAGACAGGTGGAGAGACAGACAGGTAAAGAGACAGGTAGGGGACAGACAGGTAGAGAGACAGACAGGTAGGTAGACAGACAGGTTGAACCAAAATGACATTTTAAATAAATATATCTTAATTTACAACTAAATGTATTTTAATTTGCTTCCAATTTAATAACTCCTAAATACATTAATTACATTTTTTTTAGGATATGTGTGTGTGTGTGTGTGTGTGTGTGTGTGTGTGTGTATATATATACATATATATTCTATTTTTTCATAATTTCTATTTGTAATTTAGTTTTTAACATTTAATATATTTAAAGTGTTGAAGAGACAGAAAATAAAGAATTACATAACAAATAAAGTAAATGTAAACTAAATAATAATAAAATAAATATAATATTAATAATAATAGGAATAATAAAAATACTAATAATAATAATACTAAAATTAATTATATTAATAATAACTATAATAACAATAACAACAACAATACTATAAATATATAAATACAATAATAATATTTATAATAATGATGATGATAATAATAATATTAATAATAATAATGATATATAATAATAATAATATTAATAATGATAATATTATGAATGTCCCAGGCGGCGTGGACACGGCGGCGGTGGGCGGAGTCTTTGACATCTCCAACGCCGACCGTCTGGGCTTCTCGGAGGTGGAGCTGGTCCAGATGGTGGTGGACGGCGTGGCGCTGCTGGTGGACATGGAGAAACGTCTGGAGAACGGGGACGCCATCGACGACCTCGTCCCCGACCAGAAGTAGTGACCTCTGACCTCACACCCCTCACCCCCCCTCACTCCTCACTGTAACCAATCAGAAGCCGTCCTGACCGCGGGACGTTTAGAGTCTCCGTTAGTCTCAGAGTCCCCACAGGACAACGATTATTATTACACCGATTATAAGTCCCTGAAACACCTAATAAAGGCTGTTGGTCCCCCAAAGACTGCTGGGTCTGAGTGGTCATTCACACACACACACACACACATAGATCAGGATTTTTTTTTTTTTTTTTTTCTTCAGGTCTGAGTGGTGTTCCATCAACGTGGATTAAGTAAAAGTCTGGTTTATTGTGATAAATCTCGCTAATTTAAGTGAGAGATGTGTTCCATCAAAGTGGTTTATGTGACTCCCCGCTCAGTAACCACGGTGACTGATACCGCTCAGTAACCACGGTGACTGATACCGCTCAGTAACCACGGTGACTGATACCGCTCAGTAACCACGGTGACTGATACCGCTCAGTAACCACGGTGACTGACACCGCTCAGTAACCACGGTGACTGATACCGCTCAGTAACCACGGTGACTGACACCGCTCAGTAACCACGGTGACTGATACCGCTCAGTAACCACGGTGACTGACACCGCTCAGTAACCACGGTGACTGACACCGCTCAGTAACCACGGTGACTGACACCGCTCAGTAACCACGGTGACTGACACCGCTCAGTAACCACGGTGACTGACACCGCTCAGTAACCACGGTGACTGACACCGCTCAGTAACCACGGTGACTGACACCGCTCAGTAACCACGGTGACTGACACCGCTCAGTAACCACGGTGACTGATACCGCTCAGTAACCACGGTGACTGATACCGCTCAGTAACCACGGTAACTGATAACTGAAAGTTTAGACTCAGTTTTTATGTTCCAGTCTGGTTTAGACCTTTTTTATCACAATGTGATGAGGCATTAATTTATAAACCTATTTCAGTCAATCTGTTGTTTAATTCATGCAGCTTTTGTTTTGGAGTGAACCTTTATTTGAAAGCTAAACATGTATAATTTAAAAAAAATGTGTAAAAGTGTTTAATCCTTTATTTATTCATTTTGTTCTCACTGTTAAGACAAAAAACACATTAAATGCATCTAAACCTGCTGTGGTGAAATATATACTGACATCATTATCTAGTAACTTTATCTCCAATTTAATTATTACTATTATATTATATTATATTATATTATATTATATATATGATATGATATGATATGATATTATATTATTATATTATATTATATTATATTATATTATATTTATTATATTATATTATAGCCGGGACCTCCAGCACTCGCTGGGGCGGTTTGCAGCCGAGTGTGAAGCGGTTGGGATGAGAGTCAGCACCTCCAAGTCTGAGACCATGGTTCTCTGCCGGAAAACGGTGGACTGCCCCCTCTGGGTGGAAACAGGTACTGCCCCCTCTGGGTGGAGAGAGGTACTGCCCCCTCTGGGTGGAGACAGGTACTGCCCCCTCTGGGTGGAGAGAGGTACTGCCCCCTCTGGGTGGAGAGAGGTACTGCCCCCTCTGGGTGGAGAGAGGTACTGCCCCCTCTGGGTGGAGAGAGGTACTGCCTCCAGAGAAGGAGTTCCAGTATCTGGGGGTCTTGTTCAGCAGTGAGGGTAGAACGGAGCGTGAGATGGACAGGCGGTTTGGTGCGGCGTCAGCAGTGATGCGGGCGTTGTACCGGACCGTCGTGGTGAAGAAGGAGCTGAGCCTGAAGGCAAAGCTCTGGATTTACCGCTCCATCTACGTTCCAACCCTCACCTATGGTCCTGAGCTTTGGGTAGTGACCAAAGAACGAGATCGTGGATACAAGCGGCTGAAATGAGCTTCCTCCGTAGGGTGGCTGGGCTCAGCCTTAGAGATAGGGGGAGGAGCTCAGACATCCGGAGGGAGCTCGGAGTAGAGACGCTGCTCCTTCTCCTCTAAAGGAGTCAGCTGAGGTGGTTTGGGCGTCTGGTAAGGATCCTCCCGGGCGCCTCCCGTTAGAGGAGGTCCAGGTCCAACTGGTAGGAGGCCCCGGGGAAGACCCAGAACACGGTGGAGGGATTATATCTCTCTCCTGGCCTGGGAACGCCTCGGGGTCCAGGAGGAGCTGGACGTTGTGGCCGGGAGAGGGAACGCCCTGCTTAGCCTGCTGCCCCCGCGACCCGGCCCCAGATAAGCGGACGAGAATGGATGGATGGATGGATATGATATGATATGATATGATATTATATTATATATATATTATATATATTATATTATATTATATATTAAATTATATTATATTATATACATTATATTATATTATATTATATTATAAGCATAATGACGCTTGTAAAAGAAAACGTGTCAAAGAGACTTAGCTGATTATGTTGCCAGTTAATTTTGAATGTCTCAGTTCCATCATTGGTTGCTGCTGTAGTTGCTCCAGCTGTGTCCTGCAACACGCTGCATGATTATTAAACACAATCTGTAGAATGAAGAAACAGAACAAACATTATTAGTGTTCACTGTCCAAGTCCTTTTGTCTGTTCAGATTTCTCCTGTTGAGATGTAACAGAATAATTAAAATAAGACAGGGTTACTTATTATTATCTCCAGGTTAGCCTCCAGCTAACTGAACATACTGATAACAGAACCACTCTTATTGATCTAGTGATCTAACTGATAATTTATTAACAACTACAAATATCACAATAAGTCGGCTTTAATGACTGCAGTGTTTCACCATGTCATCATGTCTGTTAATAGTAGCAGTATTATCTGTTATTGTCACGTTATATTCTTCATAAAGATTCATATATATATATATATATATATATATATATATATATATATATATATATATATATATATATATATATATCCCATAGATATATATGGGCTATACATACAAACAGTCACATTTCTTCCAATAATTATCTCCCTTTCTCTCTTTTTTGCAAACAAATAGTGAAAGTCATTTTCTCCATGACTCGTATTGAGTTGATTATGTTGATAAATAGGGAGATGGTTTAGTTTCGTTAGTTATTAATTAGTTATTCATCCTGGGGTCCATCGGCATCAAATATACAGTTGAAAACACAAAACATAAACATTATAAAAACCAAAAAAACTATATATGCTTCAGCTAACAAAACAGAAACAGAGTGAGCGTTTACACTTCTTACCTGTGCTTCATTCATTCTTCCTTATATTAATTATTCATGTATTAATCCATATTACACACATTTCTACATATTATATACGTATAATACATCATTACACAATCTACTAGCACATCATACATATCATACTGTAAATACATTCATTCTACAGCAATAACACATCATATATCTACAGAAATATACTACATACATATGAATATACCATGTTTTCTGACTTTGATAAATACTGTTTTATTAATATTTTGAATTGCTTTATGTTAGTGGTTGTAATTGTCTTTTTGCTGGCGGCGGAAGATTTCAAGGCGGTACTGAGACCTCTGGAACAACATGTGGAACAGACCAACATGTGGAAAAGAACAACATTAGGAACAGACCAACATGTGGAACAGACCAACATGTGGAACAGACCAACATGTGGAACAGACCAACGTGGAACAGACCAACATGTGGAACAGACCAACATGTGGAAAAGAACAACATTAGGAACAGACCAACATGTGGAACAGACCAACATGTGGAACAGACCAACATGTGGAACAGACCAACATGTGGAACAGAACAACATGTGGAACAGACCAACATGTGGAAAAGAACAACATTAGGAACAGACCAACATGTGGAACAGACAAACATGTGGAACAGACAAACATGTGGAACAGACCAACATGTGGAACAGACCAACGTGGAACAGACCAACATGTGGAACAGACCAACATGTGGAACAGACCAACGTGGAACAGAACAACATGTGGAACAGACAAACATGTGGAACAGACCAACATGTGGAACAGACCAATGTGGAACAGACCAACGTGGAACAGAACAACATGTGGAACAGACCAACATGTGGAACAGACAAACATGTGGAACAGACCAACATGTGGAACAGACCAACGTGGAACAGACAAACATGTGGAACAGACCAACATGTGGAACAGAACAACATGTGGAACAGACCAACATGTGGAACAGACCAACATGTGGAACAGAACAACATGTGGAACAGACCAACATGTGGAACAGACCAACATGTGGAACAGACCAACGTGGAACAGACAAACATGTGGAACAGACAAACATGTGGAACAGACCAACATGTGGAACAGACCAACGTGGAACAGACAAACATGTGGAACAGACCAACATGTGGAACAGAACAACATGTGGAACAGACCAACATGTGGAACAGACCAACGTGGAACAGAACAACATGTGGAACAGACAAACATGTGGAACAGAACAACATGTGGAACAGACCAACATGTGGAACAGAACAACGTGGAACAGACCAACATGTGGAACAGACAAACATGTGGAACAGACCAACATGTGGAACAGACCAACGTGGAACAGACAAACATGTGGAACAGACCAACATGTGGAACAGAACAACATGTGGAACAGACCAACATGTGGAACAGACCAACATGTGGAACAGACAAACATGTGGAACAGACCAACATGTGGAACAGACCAACGTGGAACAGACAAACATGTGGAACAGACAAACATGTGGAACAGACCAACATGTGGAACAGACCAACGTGGAACAGACAAACATGTGGAACAGACCAACATGTGGAACAGAACAACATGTGGAACAGACCAACATGTGGAACAGACCAACGTGGAACAGAACAACATGTGGAACAGACAAACATGTGGAACAGAACAACATGTGGAACAGACCAACATGTGGAACAGAACAACGTGGAACAGACAAACATGTGGAACAGACCAACATGTGGAACAGAACAACATGTGGAACAGACCAACATGTGGAACAGAACAACATGTGGAACAGAACAACATGTGGAACAGACCAACGTGGAACAGACAAACATGTGGAACAGACCAACGTGGAACAGACCAACATGTGGAACAGACCAACGTGGAACAGACCAACATGTGGAACAGAACAACATGTGGAACAGAACAACATGTAGAACAGAACAACGTGGAACAGACCAACATGTGGAACAGAACAACATGTGGAACAGACCAACTCTCAGCTCATTAATGGATTTGGGTTTTTGTTTATTTAGGGGCAATAGACAAACAAATAAGATGTTTCCAACAGAATTCCTTCCAGAATAAAGAGTTAGTAGATGTCGACTGGGTTTCCCATATTTGAAGCCACGTATCCTCTGAGATGGTTCTACTAGTTTCTTTTGATATAGTATGTTGAGCCTCTATTTATTAAAGAAACCCTCTACCCTCTACCCTCTATGACACTTTTCCTGTTCTTTGAATTAAAGCATCAACACACATGAGGGTTCTGTCAGATCAGAGGGTTTTATCTCCTTTCACACTTTGATGCACAACATCAGTCAAAAAGTCATCCCCATGTTATTTAACCCTCTGAAATCTTCGGCTATTATGTCCTCTAAAAATCTGTTAAAAATCTTCACCGTGCCATGTTGGGATCAGTGTTTTCAGCGTTACCTCTCCTTTATGTCCTGATCATGAATGTTTAACTTTGACTTACTTGATAAAAATGTTGAACCCAAAAGACAGTGAATAGATATCCTAATCTCCACTGGAAGCAGTGAATAGATATAATCATCTCCACTGGAAGCAGTGAATAGATATAATAATCTCCACTGGAAGCAGTGAATAGATATAACAACCTCCACTGGCAGCAGTGAATAGATATAATAATCTCCACTGGAAGCAGTGAATAGATATCCTAATCTCCACTGGAAGCAGTGAATAGATATAATAACCTCCACTGGAAGCAGTGAATAGATATAATAACCTCCACTGGAAGCAGTGAATAGATATAATAACCTCCACTGGAAGCAGTGAATAGATATTCTAATCTCCACTGGAAGCAGTGAATAGATATAATAACCTCCACTGGAAGCAGTGAATAGATATAACAACCTCCACTGGAAGCAGTGAATAGATATAATAATCTCCACTGGAAGCAGTGAATAGATATCCTAATCTCCACTGGAAGCAGTGAATAGATATAATAACCTCCACTGGAAGCAGTGAATAGATATAATAACCTCCACTGGAAGCAGTGAATAGATATAATAACCTCCACTGGAAGCAGTGAATAGATATAATAACCTCTACTGGAAGCAGTGAATAGATATACTAACCTCCACTGGAAGCAGTGAATAGATATAATAACCTCCACTGGAAGCAGTGAATAGATATAATAACCTCCACTGGAAGCAGTGAATAGATATAATAACCTCCACTGGAAGCAGTGAATAGATATAATAACCTCCACTGGAAGCAGTGAATAGATATAATAACCTCTACTGGAAGCAGTGAATAGATATAATAACCTCCACTGGAAGCAGTGAATAGATATAATAACCTCCACTGGAAGCAGTGAATAGATATAATAACCTCCACTGGAAGCAGTGAATAGATATAATAACCTCCACTGGAAGCAGTGAATAGATATAATAACCTCTACTGGAAGCAGTGAATAGACATAATAACCTCTACTGGAAGCAGTGAATAGATATAATGACCTCCACTGGAAGCAGTGAATAGATATAATAATCTTGGGAGAATGTTTATTTTAATTGTCCTTATCCTGCCCCACCTTTCCAAGTCATCACACACTTTCCTATTAACCTGTTTGTAATTCACTTCAAACATCTTTGACGAGTCCTTTTTAAAGAACTCCTCCCAGATGGTGCTGCTGATGTTAATCTCTTCATCTCTTCATTTGTTCACCTGTCGAGACAAAACCTAAGATTGTCTGATCAATTTCTTCTATTGAAATTGAAATTTCAGACACAAGTTTTTCATTCTGGTCTTTCCCGATAGAAGGGAGATTTAATGAATTCAGAAATGTCTGAATCGTTGACTCGTCTGCTTTATCAGACTGTGTATATAATGATTTGTAATATGTTTCAAATGCTTTCTGAATACCCTCCAGTTTCGTTTTTTTTGTTAAGGAGTCCTTGATTCTATGAATTATACTTTCAGCATGTTGCTTTCTAAACCTCCATGCGAGCGATTTAGATGCTTTAGGACCTGCCTCATGATATCTTTGCTTCATGAATCTAAGTTTTTTTCTAAATTTCCTCACTAAGAATCTTGTTGATTTCCTGCTTAACTGGTTTCATTTGTTCAAGTATATTGGCGTCTTTACTGATACTGTGGGCACACACACGCACACACACACACACACAGGCTAATAATAATAATAATAATAATGATGATGATGATGATGATGATACTACTAATAATAATGATAATGATAATAATAATAATAATAATAATAATAATAATAATATAATAATAATATAGTAATTACAATAATATTATAGTAATTACAATAACAATAATAATAATAATAATAATGAGGTGGTGATGCAGACAAAGGGTTGAATTGATGTTTTCATCTGATATTATTGTGATCTATTACAATAATATGTCGTTTAACATATTTAATATATTTTCATCACTATGACTTTAATTAACTGAACAACAGATTAATGTGATCAATAATTGAGTTATTGGCTCTTTTATTGGTTATATATATATTATATTAGAACTGATGACTTACATTTATATCAATAAATACGTAACAACAATAAATAACAAGACTAAACAAACACCATGAAACCAAAATATTAAGAACAGAAACAGACAGAGGACAGGGGACAGAGGACAGACGGGGGTTGGACAGTATTACGGCTGATTAGCTGTAAGCTGATTAGCTGTCAGCCGCCGGAAAACTCTTTTTCTCTGCAGGAATATTTTGTTCATGCGGTGAAACTGAACGGAGGACAGACAGCAGGGGACAAGACAGGGGACGGAGGCAGGGGACGGAGGCAGGGGACAACAGGGGGACAACGGGGGACAACAGGAAGGACGGACAGCAGCTGGATGTCTCACAGCCTTCAGTCTTCAGGTAAACTTGTGTCTTTATTTCTGTTGTCTGAAAGTTTCTCTGCTCTACGATCAATAACTCTTCATGATTCTTATTGATTATGTGATTAATGACCACAAACTCTGACCCCCTTCCTACAGAGACCTGGTCCTGTTCCTGGTCCTGGTTCTGAACTGAGGGACTCGTGGACTGAGCCCAAAATACATCAATAAGCTCCTTATGTTGCTGCCACAGACACACATTCCCCCAGCTCTGCTCTGAGGACAGACCAGGACCAGGACCAGGACCCAGGACCCAGGACCAGGACCCAGGACCCAGAATCCAGGACCCAGGACCCAGGACACCAACCTCTGACCCCCATTTTGTGAGTCAAGAACTTCCAAATATTGGCAGCAAAGGGAAACAGATGGGGGGCAAGTGAAACCTGATTGGACCAAAATCTGATGGACCAAACCATCTGGGATGGACCAACAACTGGGATGTTTGTTTTCAGAGATGTCCGGAAATGTGTCCAAAGTGATTCACGAGACTTCCGGAGTATAACAAACATGGAGTCTTGGCTTCGAACATGTGTGTCCGTGTAAACCGGTTCAGTCCAGGTGGTCCGTAGTTGTTTGGCGGGCACCTCGCGGTCATGAGTGGTCCGGCACCGTAAGGCTCTCCAGTTTTCCGGCCATGTTTCTGGCCGCCGGGACGTGACACGTAGAAGCAGGACGGACATGGCGGTGGGGAAGCTGACCTTCACCAAAGCCGAGAGACAGAAACTGGCTCAAGTCCTCTGGCTGCTCAACTGGATCTCCGTCCTTACCGGGGCGATCTTGTTCAGCTTGGGCTTGTTCCTCAAAGTGGAGATCCAGAAGTGGCAGGAAGTGATGTCAGACCAAGGGATCCTCTACGTGCCACATATGCTGATCACCACGGGCCTGGCGGCATGCTGCATCAACTTCCTGGGCGGGAAGATCTGCCTGGACTGCGCCGACACCAACAAGTTCCTCCGCTGGAAGATGGTGATGATGCCGTACGTGGTATGCACCTTCTTCTTCACCTCCTGCGTCCTGGCAGGGGCGCTCATGTGCTACAGCATCCGCAGCCAGCTGGAGGAGTCCCTGTTCCTGGGCCTGAGGAACGCCATGCGCTACTACAAGGACACGGACACGCCGGGACGCTGCTACCTGAAGAAGACGCTGGACTTGCTGCAGATACAGTTCCAGTGCTGTGGAAACACTGGCTACCGGGACTGGTTCCAGGTCCAGTGGATCAGCAACCGCTACCTGGACATGACCAGCAGCAGAGTAGTGGAGTAAGTGACCAAAAAAAAGACACGAAATGACCAAAAAGACACGAAATGACCAAAAAGACACAAAATGACCAAAAAAGACACAGAATGACCAAACACAAAAAAGAGAAAGTGGAGCCAGATCTGCTGAGGTTCACACACGGTGTTTCAGTGGATCCTGGTGTGTTCTCTAGAACCCCTCGGTTTCAGTGGATCCTGGTGTATTCTCTAGAACCCTCTGGGTTTCAGTGGATCCTGGTGTATTCTCTAGAACCCTCTGGGTTTCTGTGGATCCTGGTGTATTCTCTAGAATCCCCTGGACTCCAGGGGATCCTGGTGTATTCTCTACAACACCCTGGACTCCAGTGGATCATGGTGTGTTGTATAGAACCCCCTTGGTTTCAATGGATCCTGGTGTATTCCCTAGAACCCCCTGGACTCCAGTGTATTCTGGTGTATTCTCTAGAACCCCCTGGACTCCAGTGTATTCTGGTGTATTCTCTAGAACCCCCTGGATTCCAGTGGATCCTGGTGTATTCTCTAGAACCCTCTGGGTTTCAATGGATCCTGGTGTGTTCTCTAGAACACCCTGGGTTTCAATGGATCCTGGTGTATTCTCTAGAACCCTCTGGGTTTCTATGGATCCTGGTGTATTCTCTAGAACACCCTGGGTTTCAATGGATCCTGGTGTATTCTCTAGAACCCCCTGGACTCCAGTGGATCCTGGTGTATTCTCTAGAACCCCCTGGACTCCAGTGGATCCTGGTGTATTCTCTAGAACACCCTGGGTTTCAATGGATCCTGGTGTATTCTCTAGAACCCCCTGGACTCCAGTGGATCCTGGTGTATTCTCTAGAACCCCCTGGACTCCAGTGGATCCTGGTGTATTCTCTTGAACCAACCTGGACTCCAGTGGATCCTGGTGTATTCTCTAGAACCCCCTGGACTCCAGTGGATCCTGGTGCATTCTCTGGAACCCTCTGGGTTTCAATGCATCCTGGTGTGTTCTCTAGAACACCCTGGGTTTCAATGGATCCTGGTGTATTCTCTAGAACCCTCTGGCTTTCTATGGATCCTGGTGTATTCTCTAGAGCACCCTGGGTTTCAATGGATCCTGGTGTATTCTCTAGAACCCCCTGGACTCCAGTGGATCCTGGTGTATTCTCTAGAACCCCCTGGACTCCAGTGGATCCTGGTGTATTCTCTAGAACACCCTGGATTCCAGTGGATCCTGGTGTATTCTCTAGAACCCTCTGGGTTTCGGTGCTGCAGTTAAAGCTGGAAGCTCCAGGGGTCAAAGGTCAAGTGGATTAATCAGGATTAACCAGCGGGGGTCAAATCAGGTTCAGGAGCCACTCATGACATCACAGCGTCAACAGGAAGTCAACTCAGAAGTTTAAAGGATTAAAGTTCAGAACAAAGAACAGCAGAGACAATAGTACTATCAGTAGTACTATCAGTAGTACTGGTACTGATAGTACTATCAGCAGTAGTACAGTACTATCATTAGTACTATCAGCAGTACTATCAGTAGTACTATCAGCAGTACTATCAGAAGTACTATCAGCAGTACTATCAGTAGTACTATCAGCAGTAGTACAGTACTATCAATAGTGCTATCAGCAGTACTATTAGTAGTACTATCAGCAGTACTATCAGTACTACTATCAGTACTATGATGAGCGTGTCTAACTGGCCCCTCCCCCTCTAGTCGCCTCAGGAGTAACGTGGAGGGTCGGTACCTGGCGGACGGCGTTCCCTTCAGCTGCTGCAGCGTGGCGTCCCCGCGGCCCTGCATCCAGCAGCAGCTCACCAGTAGCTCCGCCCACTTCAACTTCGACCTGCGGAGCCGCCAGCTCAACCTGTGGAGGCGGGGCTGCCGCCACGCCCTGATGGAGCACTACACCAGCACCATGCAGTCCATAGGCCTCATAGTGCTGCTCATCTGGATGTTCGAGGTCAGTATCAGCTGCTTCTCTAGGCCCACTGTTAGTATCAGCTGCGTCTCTGGGCCCACTGTTAGTATCAGCTGCGTCTCTGGGCCCACTGTTAGTATCAGCTCCGTCTCTTGGCCCACTGTCAGTTTCAGCTGCATCTCTGGGCCCACTGTTAGTATCAGCTGCGTCTCTGGGCCCACTGTTAGTATCAGCTGTGTCTCTGGGCCCACTGTTAGTATCAGCTGTGTCTCTGGGCCCATTGTGTTTGTCGTCCCACCAGCTGCTGGTTCTGACGGGGGTCCGGTACCTGCAGACAGCCATGGAGAACGTCCTGCGGCTGGGCGACCCGGACTTGGAGTCTGACGGCTGGATCCTGGAGAACAGCCTGGCGGAAACGGCTCGCTCCAACTTCAACGTCATCAAGAACCTGGGGAAGTGCTACCAGGTGGACGACGACCCCAACATCAACGTCCCGACCGCCGCCGCCGAGCAGGAGGTCCCATCCCGCCGGGTCCAGATCCCCGAGACCAGCTAGCACCCGGACTGAGGAGTCCAGGAGACAGGAGCAGGAGGAGGAGGAGCAGGAGCAGGAGCAGGAGGAGGTGATTTCTACCTTCAGATGGAAACAAAGAAGACCTGGTGGTTTGATAACGAGTCCAGCTGGCTCGCCTCCTGACTCGGATCACTTTGAGTCCTGAAGTTTTGTTTGGGGATGAAGCAGCTTTAACTTCTTGTTCCAAACCTTAGAAAAGACGTTTTTGACGACATTTGGTGGGAATTCGTCTCTGTGACGACACATGCGAGAGACGATCCTCTCGTTTGTTTTTATTTCTGTAAAAGTTGAAATGCAATAAATCACTTTCGCGTTTTTAAATGAAAACAGAAAAAAACTATTTGACATTAAATTTAAAAACTTTCTTTTTACTGCATTTTAACTTTCAAATGTAACATTAAACTATCTTCCTCTTTTTTTATATGTTTTGATTTTAATATTGTCGTCAAATGTCCAGGTGTGTGTGTGTGTGTGAGTTTGTAGCTGAGTCATAATAATAATAAACAATAATAATAATGAGTCAGAAAACATGCAGCTCTTGGCATGTTGTTAGCTTAGCTTAGCACAAACACTGGAAGCAGGTGGGAACTGTTAGCATTGAGTGTGTCTGTTTGGTGTGATTTTAATAAAGTTCAGTCTGACCTGATTGTTTGTTTGTTTGAATTTATTAACAGAACATTTATTTATTTTGTTTATGAATAAATGTTAAATTTAATAACTATTAATAAAATAAAGAACAGAGCAATATTTAGCTGCTGTTTAAAAAAACACAAAGATAAATGTTGTTCCTGTGTTTGACCACCAGAGGGAGACAAAGATAGATAGATAGATAGATAGATAGATAGATAGATAGATAGATAGATGATAGATAGATAAATAGATAGATAGATAGATAGATAGATAGATAGATAGATAGATAGATAGATAGATGATAGATAGATAGATAGATGATAAATAGATAGATAGATAGATAGATAGATAGATAGATAGATAGATAGATAGATGATAGATAGATAGATAGATAGATAGATAGATAGATAGGTGTCTTTTTGTTGTCATTTAGTGTCTTTTTGTCTTTTTTAGTCATTTTGTGTCTTTTTGTGTCTCTTATTAGTCATTTTGTGCACATTGCAAAGACAATGTTACTGTTAAGCCCCTTCAGTCACAAGACTGGTGTCAGTGGGATAATACTGATCTAAATTAGCAGGAAAGCTTTGAATGCAGATGTCAGAACAAAAATCCTGCTTTTTATTTTTTGGACTGTGTAGCTTTTCAATAACTGGATCACCTCGATCAAACAGTGCGCTGCTTTTGGATCAAAAACAACACATTGACAGGCTAATTGGTTGTAAAGAGGGAAATGACTATGTAAGTATTTATATAAATAGATGAACAGGGTTTTTTACAAATAGTTTGTTCTTATTAAAATGGATTTCTATCACATTTCTAGCATTTGAGAAACTCCCCTGCAAAATAATATTGCATATATTAATAATTTTCATATCTCTACGGTCTACGGCCATATGACTTTGTGTTTCCTTATTCGTTTATGTCCCTTTGTTTTTCCTACACGAACGTCAACGTTCTCACTTTTTGACTTTAAAATCAAAAGTCCAATATTTTTTTCTTGTGTGGCCCTAATCCTCTTCATTATTATTATTATTGTTATTATTATTATTATTATTATTATTGTTGTTGTTATTATTATTATTATTATTTATTATTGCAGTATTACTTATCAGTACAAGGCATATTTTATAACATAGTTATTATATTTGTTATTTCTGAGTAAGCAGCATTTAAATATTGTATTTATTTAAAATAAATTAGAATAAATAATTAAAATAATAATTATAATGAGTTAAAGCACATAAACACGTTATTATCAGTTAATAAATATTATATAAATATATTATTATATTATATATAAATATATGATTTCTGCTGTTTGGTGACATAATATTATTTTATGTTTATCTATTTATTCAAATGAATTACTTTTATAAATACTGACAACATTTATCTTCAACTTATTGAAAATAATTTCTACTTTTTAAGTCAAACTGTATTTTTTAAAATATATAATTTTCTTTTAAAACAGCACTTATTAATAAACTTTCATATTAAATGAAAATATAATAAATACTAGGATGAACTAAGAATGAAAAACTCATTTATTTATTTATCTATTATGAAGGTAAATAAATATAGTGAGTGTAAAAAGTGCAGCAGTATGTAGATATTTATATTGTGGAACATAAACAAGAGTATTATTATGTTATTATTATAATAATAATAATAATAATTATTATTATTATTATTATTATAACATTATTATAACATTATTTATTTTTATTTTTTTATTGAGAAAATTAAGAAAAAGTCAAATATTAAATAAACAAACAGTTAAAAACGAGAAATAAATGATTATTTGGTGATGACGTCAGACGCGGAGGGGGGCGGGGCTCTCCCGGCTCCTGTCAATCACCGCATGACGTCATGAATCCAGAGCGTTTCCGGTGCAGGAGGGCGGGGCCTCGGGGTTCCTCAGGGAGAGACGGACAGGTGAGTCAAGTCAGCACAGGAAACCAGCAACACACTTCCGGCCCGGAGGGGTCATCCTTCAAAGTAAAAGCTTTGGTAAAAGAGTTGGTTGTTTATTTCAAACAGTAAATATTTACTTTAGGTTTTCTTTAGTTGGAACAAACTAAACAAATTTAATGGATCATTTTATGAATTAATTCTTAGACAGAAATCTAAATTCTTAATTTAAAGTGAATAATTTCTGTTTTATTTAACAGTAAAATTATTCAGATTAATTAATTAATTTATTATTATTATTTATTATTTACAGTCACACTGAAAGAGTTAACCCTTTACACAACAGGGAACACACCCTGCAGGGCTTTAGTCCTGGGATTTGAACCCTCCGCTTACTGGATCTTCTTTAATATTTAATATTCTAATCACAGAATCTTAATTAATTAACTCATAAAATACTGTTACTGGATCATCTTTATTAGTTTTCGTCATTTTATATCTTTCTTTGGTTATTTTGTGTGTTTTTTGGTCATTTTGTGTCTTTCTGTTGTCATTTGTTGTCATTTTGTGTCTTTTTGTTGTCATTTTGTGTCTTTTTGTTGTCATTTTGTTATCATTTTGTGTCTTTTTGTTGTCATTTTGTTGTCATTTTGTGTCTTTTTTTGTCATTTTTTGTCTTTTTGTGTCTTTTTTTGGTAATTTAATGTCTTTTTTTGTGTGTATGTGTCATTTAGTGTCTTTTTTGTCATGTTGTGTCGGCTCTGCTGTCCTGGTTTTATTGTGAAACTCCTGGTAGACCGGAAACGGGATTGTGCTGGTTTTAGCTTGCTGGTGATCCGTTCTGAGGTCAGCCATATTCCCGGAGAGATCCTCACCGGCGGAGCCTCGAACCCTCCGGAGAACCGTCCCAGAGCCTCCAGGGACCTCCACACGGTGGACCGGGACCTGCAGCAGGAGCCCAGCCGGCCCCGGAGCTCCCGGACCCGCTACAGACCCGATCCACCCACCGACCCACCGGGACATGGAGCCGCGGCGGCCAGCCTGAGGCTCCACACGGCCACAAAGTCCAGATTTATCGGATTAAAGCGGAGGACGGACAGACACACCGGGGACAGAGCGGCTCTGACCCGGCCGAGCGGCACCGACACCCGGATCCGGATCAGCGACAGGTCGGGATGTTTCCCCGGAGCTAAGGAGCTAACCGCGGCTAGCAGCAGCTCGACGGGACTCGGCAGGAAGCGGAGCCGGCGGTGGGAGGCTCCGAGGCGGCCTGAGGGGCGGGGGCTGCCCGGGGAGCGGCGGGGGAGCGGGACCCGGTCCAGGAGGGTCCAAGAGGGTCCAGGATGTCGGCGGAGGCCCGGGTGAAGCGGCTGGAGGAGCTGCTCCTGCAGCAGGAGGTGGCGGGCTGTCTGAGCGTGGAGGCGCTGCTGGACCTCCTCCTCTGCTTCTACACAGAGCTGCTCCAGACCCCCCTGAAGAGGGACAAGCACGTCTCAGACTTCCTGCACTGGGGTAAGAGTCCCACCCGGGTCCTGGTCCTGATCCGGGTCCTAGTCCTGGTCCAGTCCCTGGTCTTGATCCGGGTACCTGTCCTGGTCCTGGTCTGACCCGGTTCCTGGTCCTGGTCCAGTCCCTGGTCTTGATCCGGGTACCGGTCCTGGTCCGACCCGGGTCCTGGTTCTGCTTTTAATCTCTAAAACACACCACAGAACCTCCGAGGCACTCCAGGGGTTACTGTGGCCCCTGGTCCTAGTCCTAGTCCAGTCCCTGGTCCGACCCGGGTCCTGGTCCTGCTTTTTAACTTTATTATGTGACATTATGAGACATTACCTGACATTGCCTGACATTACGTAACATTACCTGACATTACCTGACATTTTGTGACATTATGCGTCATTATCTGACATTACGTGACATTACCTGACATTACGTGACATTACGTGACATTACGTGACATTACCTGACATTACCTGACATTACCTGACATCATCTGACATTACCTGACATTACCTGACATTTGTGACATTATCTGACATTATCTGACATTAACTGACATTATGTGACATTATCTGACATTAACTGACATTATGTGACATTATGTGACATTATGCGACATTATATGACATTATGAGACATTACCTGACATTTTGTGACTTTATGCGTCATTATCTGACATTACGTGACATTACGTGACATTATCTGACATTACCTGACATTACCTGACATCATCTGACATTACCTGACATTTTGTGACATTATCTGACATTACCTGACATTACCTGACATTTTGTGACATTTTGTGACATTATCTGACATTAACTGACATTTACTGACATTATATGACATTATGTGACATTAACTGACATTTACTGACATTATATGACATTATGTGACATTACCTGACATTTTTTGACTTTATGCGTCATCATCTGACATTACGTGACATTACGTGACATTATCTGACATTACCTGACATTACCTGACATCATCTGACATTACCTGACATTTTGTGACATTATCTGACATTACGTGACATTAACTGACATTATGTGACATTATGTGACATTATGCGGCATTATGCGACATTATATGACATTATGTGACATTATGTGACATTATGTGAAATGACCTGACATTATGAGACATTATGAGACATTACGTGACATTACCTGACATTATGAGACATTACCTGACATTATGAGACATTACCTGACATTACCTGACATTATGTGACATTACCTGACATTACCTGACGTTATGAGACATTACCTGACATTACCTGACGTTATGAGACATTATGAGACATTATGTGACTTTACCTAACATTATGAGACATTATGTGACGTTATGAGACATCTCCTGACATTACCTGACATTATGTGACATTATCTGACATTGTGAGACATTATGAGACATTATGAGACACTATGTGACGTTACAAGACATTACCTGACATTACATGACATTATGAGACATTACCTGACATTACCTGACATTACCTGACATTATGTGACATTACCTGACATTACCTGACATTACGAGAATTTATGAGACATTACCTGACATTATGTGACATTACCTGACATTATGAGAAATTATGAGACATTACCTGACATTACCTGACATTACCTGACATTACCTGACATTACCTGACATTATGAGACATTACGTGACATTATGAGACATTACATGACATTATGAGACATTACCTGACGTTATGAGACATTACCTGACATTACCTAACATTATGAGACATTATGTGACGTTATGAGACATTTCCTGACATTATGAGACATTATGTGACTTTACCTGACATTACCTAACATTATGAGACATTATGTGACGTTATGAGACATTTCCTGACATTGTGAGACATTATGAGACACTATGTGACATTATGTGACATTATTAGACATTATGTGACATTATGAGACATTATGTGACATCATTAGACATTATGTGACATTATGAGACATTATGTGACATTATTAGACATTATGTGACATTATGAGACATTATGTGACATTATGAGACATAATTAGACATTATGTGACATTATGAGACATTATGTGACATCTTTAGACATTATGTGACATTATTAGACATTATGTGACATTATGAGACATTATGTGACATCTTTAGACATTATGTGACATTATTAGACATTATGTGACATTATGAGACATTATGTGACATTATGAGACATAATTAGACATTATGTGACATTATGAGACATTATGTGACATTATTAGACATTATGTGACATTATTAGACATTATGAGACATTATGTGACATTATGAGACATTATGTGACATTATTAGACATTATGAGACATTATAATGGCGTGACGTAGTGGCGCCGTCTGCTGGAGCCACGACACATCATTAATTAACTAAATCCAGAAACATGATCAGCTCTTCAGAGAGCATCTTCTCTCCTAGCACCACACGATAACTCTACTCCTTAAAGAACCCTCTCTAGACCTGACTGAGAACCCTCTCTAGACCTGACTGAGAACCCTCTCTAGAACCCTCACTAGACCAGACTGAGAACCCTCTCTAGACCTGACTCAGAACCCTCTCTAGAACCCTCACTAGACCTGACTGAGAACCCTCTCTAGAACCCTCTCTAGACCTGACTAACAACCCTCTCTAGACCTGACTGAGAACCCTCACTAGACCTGACTGAGAACCCTCTCTAGAACCCCCACTAGACCTGACTGAGAACCCTCTCTAGAACCCTCACTAGACCTGACTGAGAACATTATCTAGAACCCTCTCTAGACCTGACTGAGAACCCTCTTTAGACCTGACTGAGAACGCTCGCTAGAACCCTCTCTAGACCTGATTGAGAACCCTCTCTAGAACCCTCTCTAGACCTTCATTCTTTCTTCTTCCTGTTAGTCGCTTTGGATGAAAGCTGATAAATGACTAAATGTAATAACCAGTTACAGATAAATGGTAAATGAACCTGCACTTATATAGCGCTTTTCTAGTCGATTTGCCACCACTCAAAGCGCTTTACACTACAGACTGCGCTCATTCACCCTTTCACACACATGCACTAGACCTGACTGAGAACCCTCTTTAGACCTGACTGAGAACCCTCTCTAGACCTGACTGAGAACCCTCTCTAGACCTGACTGAGAACCCTCTTTAGACCTGACTGAGAACCCTCTCTAGACCTGACTGAGAACCCTCTCTAGACCTGACTGAGAACCCTCTTTAGACCTGACTGAGAACGCTCGCTAGAACCCTCTCTAGACCTGATTGAGAACCCTCTCTAGAACCCTCTCTAGACCTTCATTCTTTCTTCTTCCTGTTAGTCGCTTTGGATGAAAGCTGATAAATGACTAAATGTAATAACCAGTTACAGATAAATGGTAAATGAACCTGCACTTATATAGCGCTTTTCTAGTCGATTTGCCACCACTCAAAGCGCTTTACACTACAGACTGCGCTCATTCACCCTTTCACACACATGCACTAGACCTGACTGAGAACCCTCTTTAGACCTGACTGAGAACCCTCTCTAGACCTGACTGAGAACCCTCTCTAGACCTGACTGAGAACCCTCACTAGACCTGACTGAGAACCCTCTCTAGACCTGACTGAGAACCCTCTCTAGACCTGACTGAGAACCCTCACTAGACCTGACTGAGAACCCTCACTAGACCTGACCGAGAACCCTCTCTAGAACCCTCACTAGACCTGACTGAGAACCTTCTCTAGAACCCTCTCTAGACCTGACTGAAAACCTTCTCTAGAACCCTCTCTAGACCTGACTGATGACCTTCTCTAGAACCCTCTCTAGACCTGACTGAGAACCCTCTCTAGACCTGACTGAGAACCCTCTCTAGACCTGACTGAGAACCCTCACTAGACCTGACTGAGAACCCTCTCTAGACCTGACTGAGAACCCTCACTAGACCTGACCGAGAACCCTCTCTAGAACCCTCACTAGACCTGACTGAGAACCTTCTCTAGAACCCTCTCTAGACCTGACTGAAAACCTTCTCTAGAACCCTCTCTAGACCTGACTGATGACCTTCTCTAGAACCCTCTCTAGACCTGACTGAGAACCCTCTCTAGACCTGACTGAGAACCCTCTCTAGACCTGACTGAGAACCCTACCTAGACCTGACTGAGAACCCTCCCTAGACCTGACTGAGAACCCTCCCTAGACCTGACTGAGAACCCACTCTAGACCTGATTGAGAATCCTCTCTAGAACCCTCATTAGACCTGACTGAGAACCCTCCCTAGACCTGACTGAGAACCCTCCCCAGACCTGACTGAGAACCCTCCCCAGACCTGACTGAGAACCCTCTCTAGAACCCTCTCTAGACCTGACTGAGAACCCTCTCTAGAACCCTCTCTAGACCTGACTGAGAACCCTCTCTAGACCTGACTGAGAAGCCTCTCTAGACCTGACTGAGAACCCTCTCTAGAACCCTCTCGAGACCTGAATGAGAACCCTCTCTAGAACCCTTCTAGACCTTCATTCTTTCTTCTTCCTGTTAGTCGCTTTGGATGAAAGCTGATAAATGACTAAATGTAATAACCAGTTACAGATAAATGGTAAATGAACCTGCACTTATATAGCGCTTTTCTAGTCGATTTGCCACCACTCAAAGCGCTTTACACTACAGACTGCGCTCATTCACCCTTTCACACACATGCACTAGACCTGACTGAGAACCCTCTTTAGACCTGACTGAGAACCCTCTCTAGACCTGACTGAGAACCCTCTCTAGACCTGACTGAGAACCCTCACTAGACCTGACTGAGAACCCTCTCTAGACCTGACTGAGAACCCTCTCTAGACCTGACTGAGAACCCTCACTAGACCTGACTGAGAACCCTCACTAGACCTGACCGAGAACCCTCTCTAGAACCCTCACTAGACCTGACTGAGAACCTTCTCTAGAACCCTCTCTAGACCTGACTGAAAACCTTCTCTAGAACCCTCTCTAGACCTGACTGATGACCTTCTCTAGAACCCTCTCTAGACCTGACTGAGAACCCTCTCTAGACCTGACTGAGAACCCTCTCTAGACCTGACTGAGAACCCTCACTAGACCTGACTGAGAACCCTCTCTAGACCTGACTGAGAACCCTCACTAGACCTGACCGAGAACCCTCTCTAGAACCCTCACTAGACCTGACTGAGAACCTTCTCTAGAACCCTCTCTAGACCTGACTGAAAACCTTCTCTAGAACCCTCTCTAGACCTGACTGATGACCTTCTCTAGAACCCTCTCTAGACCTGACTGAGAACCCTCTCTAGACCTGACTGAGAACCCTCTCTAGACCTGACTGAGAACCCTACCTAGACCTGACTGAGAACCCTCCCTAGACCTGACTGAGAACCCTCCCTAGACCTGACTGAGAACCCACTCTAGACCTGATTGAGAATCCTCTCTAGAACCCTCATTAGACCTGACTTAGAACCCTCCCTAGACCTGACTGAGAACCCTCCCCAGACCTGACTGAGAACCCTCCCCAGACCTGACTGAGAACCCTCTCTAGAACCCTCTCTAGACCTGACTGAGAACCCTCTCTAGAACCCTCTCTAGACCTGACTGAGAACCCTCTCTAGACCTGACTGAGAAGCCTCTCTAGACCTGACTGAGAACCCTCTCTAGAACCCTCTCGAGACCTGACTGAGAACCCTCTCTAGACCTGACTGAGAACCCTCTCTAGAACCCTCTCTAGACCTGATTGAGAACCCTCTCTAGACCTGACTGAGAACCCTCTCTAGACCTGACTGAGAACCCTCTCTAGAACCCTCTTGAGACCTGACTGAGAACCCTCTCTAGAACCCTCTTGAGACCTGACTGAGAACCCTCTCTAGAACCCTCTCGAGACCTGATTGAGAACCCTCTCTAGACCTGACTGAGAACCCTCTCTAGAACCCTCTCGAGACCTGACTGAGAACCCTCTCTAGAACCCTCTCGAGACCTGACTGAGAACCCTCTCTAGACCTGACTGAGAACCCTCTCTAGAACCCTCTCTATACCTGATTGAGAACCCTCTCTAGACCTTCATTCTTTCTTCTTCCTGTTAGTCGCTTTGGATGAAAGCTGATAAATGACTAAATGTAATAACCAGTTACAGATAAATGGTAAATGAACCTGCACTTATATAGCGCTTTTCTAGTCGATTTGCCACCACTCAAAGCGCTTTACACTACAGACTGCGCTCATTCACCCTTTCACACACATGCACTAGACCTGACTGAGAACCCTCTTTAGACCTGACTGAGAACCCTCTCTAGACCTGACTGAGAACCCTCTCTAGACCTGACTGAGAACCCTCACTAGACCTGACTGAGAACCCTCTCTAGACCTGACTGAGAACCCTCTCTAGACCTGACTGAGAACCCTCACTAGACCTGACTGAGAACCCTCACTAGACCTGACCGAGAACCCTCTCTAGAACCCTCACTAGACCTGACTGAGAACCTTCTCTAGAACCCTCTCTAGACCTGACTGAAAACCTTCTCTAGAACCCTCTCTAGACCTGACTGATGACCTTCTCTAGAACCCTCTCTAGACCTGACTGAGAACCCTCTCTAGACCTGACTGAGAACCCTCTCTAGACCTGACTGAGAACCCTCACTAGACCTGACTGAGAACCCTCTCTAGACCTGACTGAGAACCCTCACTAGACCTGACCGAGAACCCTCTCTAGAACCCTCACTAGACCTGACTGAGAACCTTCTCTAGAACCCTCTCTAGACCTGACTGAAAACCTTCTCTAGAACCCTCTCTAGACCTGACTGATGACCTTCTCTAGAACCCTCTCTAGACCTGACTGAGAACCCTCTCTAGACCTGACTGAGAACCCTCTCTAGACCTGACTGAGAACCCTACCTAGACCTGACTGAGAACCCTCCCTAGACCTGACTGAGAACCCTCCCTAGACCTGACTGAGAACCCACTCTAGACCTGATTGAGAATCCTCTCTAGAACCCTCATTAGACCTGACTTAGAACCCTCCCTAGACCTGACTGAGAACCCTCCCCAGACCTGACTGAGAACCCTCCCCAGACCTGACTGAGAACCCTCTCTAGAACCCTCTCTAGACCTGACTGAGAACCCTCTCTAGAACCCTCTCGAGACCTGAATGAGAACCCTCTCTAGAACCCTTCTAGACCTGACTGAGAACCCTCTCTAGAACCCTCTCGAGACCTGACTGAGAACCCTCTCTAGACCTGACTGAGAACCCTCTCTAGAACCCTCTCTAGACCTGATTGAGAACCCTCTCTAGACCTGACTGAGAACCCTCTCTAGAACCCTCTCTAGACCTGATTGAGAACCCTCTCTAGACCTGATTGAGAACCCTCTCTAGACCTGACTGAGAACCCTCTCTAGACCTGACTGAGAACCCTCTCTAGAACCCTCTTGAGACCTGACTGAGAACCCTCTCTAGAACCCTCTCGAGACCTGACTGAGAACCCTCTCTAGAACCCTCTCGAGACCTGACTGAGAACCCTCTCTAGAACCCTCTGGAGACCTGACTGAGAACCCTCTCTAGACCTGACTGAGAACCCTCTCTAGAACCCTCTCTAGACCAAATTGAGAACCCTCTCTAGACCTTCATTCTTTCTTCTTCCTGTTAGTCGCTTTGGATGAAAGCTGATAAATGACTAAATGTAATAACCAGTTACAGATAAATGGTAAATGGACCTGCACTTATATAGCGCTTTTCTAGTCGATTTGCCACCACTCAAAGCGCTTTACACTACAGACTGCGCTCATTCACCCGTTCACACACATTCATACTGGTGGCAGAGGCTACCCTAAACGGTGCCACCTGCCACCATTGGGAATTCATTCACACACCGATGAACGCAGCTTCAGGAGCAATTTGGGGTTCGGTATCTTGCTCAAGGTTACTTCGCCATGTAGGCTGCGACGGTCAGGGATCGAACCACCAACCCTTCGGTTGGGGGGCAACTGACTCTAACAACTGAGCCACAGCCGCCTCCGGTAACCTGTCTGTCTGTCCTCTGGTAACGTGTCTGTCTGTCCTCTGGTAACCTGTCTGTCTGTCCTCTGGTAACCTGTCTGTCTGTCCTCTGGTAACCTGTCTGTCCTCTGGTAACCTGTCTGTCTGTCCTCTGGTAACCTGTCTGTCCTCTGGTAACCTGTCTGTCTGTCCTCTGGTAACCTGTCTGTCCTCTGGTAACCTGTCTGTCTGTCCTCTGGTAACCTGTCTGTCTGTCCTCTGGTAACCTGTCTGTCCTCCGGTAACGTGCCTGTATGTCCTCTGGTAACCTGTCTGTCCTCCGGTAACGTGCCTGTCTTTCCTCTGGTAACGTGTCTGTCTGTCCTCTGGTAACCTGTCTGTCCTCCGGTAACGTGTCTGTCTGTCCTCTGGTAACCTGTCTGTCCTCCGGTAACGTGTCTGTCTGTCCTCCGGTAACGTGTCTGTCTGTCCTCTGGTAACCTGTCTGTCCTCCGGTAACGTGTCTGTCTGTCCTCTGGTAACCTGTCTGTCCTCCGGTAACGTGTCTGTCTGTCCTCTGGTAAACCGTCTGTCCTCTGGTAACGTGTCTGTCCTCCGGTAACGTGTCTGTCTGTCCTCTGGTAACGTGTCTGTCCTCCGGTAACGTGTCTGTCTGTCCTCTGGTAAACTGTCTGTCCTCTGGTAACGTGTCTGTCTGTCCGCTGGTAACGTGTCTGTCTGTCCTCTGGTAAACTGTCTGTCCTCTGGTAACCTGTCTGTCCTCCGGTAACGTGTCTGTCTGTCCTCTGGTAAACTGTCTGTCCTCCGGTAACGTGCCTGTCTGTCCTCTGGTAACGTGTCTGTCTGTCCTCTGGTAACCTGTCTGTCCTCCGGTAATGTGTCTGTCTGTCCTCTGGTAACGTGTCCGTCCTCCGGTAACGTGTCTGTCTGTCCTCTGGTAAACTGTCTGTCCTCTGGTAACGTGTCTGTCTGTCCTCTGGTAAACTGTCTGTCCTCTGGTAACCTGTCTGTCCTCCGGTAATGTGTCTGTCTGTCCTCTGGTAAACTGTCTGTCCTCTGGTAACCTGTCTGTCCTCCGGTAAACTGTCTGTCCTCCGGTAACGTGCCTGTCTGTCCTCTGGTAACCTGTCTGTCTTCTGTGTGTCCTCAGTGAAGCCGTTCACCACGGCGGTGAAGGACATGCGTCTCCATAGAGACGACTTCGAGATGCTGAAGGTGATTGGACGAGGAGCTTTCGGAGAGGTAAGACCTTCACGCTTTTATTTTGAAAGTTTTTACCTGCGGTGAGCCAGCTGTGTTTCCTGTTCAGAGTGGAACCGTTCTGTTGACAATTCTTTATACGGTTCTGTATATGGTTCTGTATATGGTTCTATATACAGTTCTGTTAACCGTTCTGTATATGGTTCTATATACAGTTCTGTTAACCGTTCTCTATATGGTTCTGTTGACGGTTCTGTTAACCGCTCGGTATACGGTTTTTTATACGGTTCTGTTGACGGTTCTTTGTACGGTACTGTATATCTTTCTGTATATGGTTCTTTATACGGTTCTGATAACAGTTCTCTATATGGTTCTATTAACCGTCCTCTATACGGTTCTGTATACGGTTCTTTAAACAGTTCTGTTGACGGTTCCTTTAACCGTTCTGTATACGGTTCTGTGGTTCTGTATACGGTTCTGTGGTTCTGTATACGGTTCTGTTAACCCTTCTTTTTTTTTTTTTTATGTATTTTTTTGGGCTTTTTCATGCCTTTAATGGCCAGGATAGTTGAAGACATGCAGTAAAGGGCCGTCCGATGCGGGACTCGAACCGGGGCCAGCTGCAGCGAGGACTGTAGCCTCTACACATGGGGCGCCTGTGTAACCCACTACGCTACCGACCACCCGGTTAACCCTTCTTTATATGGTTCTTTATACGGCTCTGTATATGGTTCTGTATACAGTTCTTTATATGATTCTGTATACGGTTCTTTATACGGTTCTGTATATGGTTCTGTATACGGTTCTTTATACGGTTCTTTATACGGTTCTGTGTACAGTTCTATATATGGTACTTTTAACCGTTCTGTATAGGGTCCGGTATAGGGTTCTGTATAGGGTTCTGTTGAAGGTTCCTTTAACCGTTCTGTATACGGTTCTGTTGAAGGTTCCTTTAACCGTTGTGTATACGGTTCTGTATACGGTTCTGTTGAAGGTTCTATATACGGTTCTGTTGAAGGTTCTGTTGAAGGTTCTATATACGGTTCTGTTGACGGTTCTGTATACGGCTCTGTTGAAGGTTCCTTTAACCGTTCTGTATACGGTTCTGTTGAAGGTTCCTTTAACCGTTCTATATACAGTTCTGTATACGGTTCTGTATACGGTTCTGTTGAAGGTTCTATATACCGTTCTGTATACGGTTGTGTTGATAGTTCTGTATATGGTTCTGTTGAAGGTTCCTTTAACCATTCTATATACAGTTCTGTATCGATTCTGTATACGGTTCTGTTGAAGGTTCTATATACCGTTCTGTATACGTTTGTGTTTATGGTTCTGTATACGGTTGTGTTGATAGTTCTGTATATGGTTCTGTATACGGTTCTGTATATGGTTCTGTTGATGGTTCTGTATATGGTTCTGTTGATGGTTCTGTATATGGTTCTGTATACGGTTCTGTTGAAGGTTCTTTATACGGTTCTGTTGACGGTTCTGTTAACCGTTCTGTAAACGGTTCTGTATACGTTCTTTATACATTAACGCAGAGGAAACTTAACCTTTTATTATTCACTCATCAATAACACACAGGTATCAGTTGTGATGTCACCAGGTGAACATCCAATAGAAACTCATTATTAACTCTAGTAGTGACATCATCACCAGGGGTTTGTGGGTAATGAAGTTTATCAGTGTTCAAGTTCAAATACAGAGGCTCTGACAGCTCAACACTCTGAGTTAGTGTGTGTGTGTGTGTGTGTGTGTGTGTCCAGGTGTGTACATTGTCCACATACCAGATTAAGGTGTGTCAGAGCCACACCTGGAGATAAACACACACACACAGGTACACAGTTCAGCTCTGTGTGTGTGTGTGTGTGTGTGTGTCTCAGGTACAGAGTCTGACAGGTTCCTCAGGTGAGTTGTCTGTCAGCCAATCAGAAGGCAGCAGGTTACATACCTGCGCAGGTGTGTCAACCTGTTTGAACAGAGACTCAGTGTTAGAGTGAATCAAGTGTTAGATTCAAAGACTGTAGTTAAACAGAGACACAAGCTGGTAAACAACAATAAATAAATAAAAACATGACACATGAACAATAAAAAACAATGTGTCCCGTTTCAGACAGAAACGTCTTTTATTTAAAAAATCCTCGTTTGTCTCAGACAGAAACAGTAAAACAGACGTTATCATTAGAGTCTGAACTTTCCCACGATCCCTGAACGCATCATCAGTTATAAAAAGTGACCATTGCTTGTGTTTAATGTTGATATTAGTGTCAGAATCTGTTTACGCAGAGCAGAGAGGAGAGGACAGGAGAGGCTGTTTACACAGAGCTGAGAGGAGAGGACAGGAGAGGCTGTTTACTGATGAATCTGATTGTTGTTGTTTATGTTTGTGTTGTCAGGTTGCCGTGGTGAAGATGAAGCACACGGAGAGAGTGTATGCCATGAAAATCCTCAACAAGTGGGAGATGCTGAAGAGAGCCGAGGTCAGTCGAGTCCTGGACGAGTTGTAGTGAACGAATCGCATTAAACGAGTCACATTGAACAAGTGGTATCGAACGAATCGTACTGAACGAGTCGTATTGAACGAGTCGTATTGAACGAGTCATTCTGAACGAGACCTCCTGGACGAGGCTTAGTGAACCAGTGGTACTGAATGAGTCGCATTAAACAAGTCATACTGAACATGTTGTACTGAATGAGTCTAATTAAACGAGTCGCATTAAACAAGTCATACTGAACATGTTGTACTGAGCGAGTTGAAGTGAATGAATCGTATTGAACAAGTCGTACTGAACGAGTCACATTGAACGAGTCAGATTGAACGAGTAGTACTGAACGAGTCGCATTGAACGAGTGGTACCGAACGAGTTGCATTAAACGAGTGGTACCAAACGAGTCGTACCGGACAAGTCCCATTAAACGAGTGGCACTGAATGAGAGGTACTGAATGAGTCGTACCGAACATTTTGCATTAAACGAGTGGTACTGAATGAGAGGTACTGAATGAGTTGTACCGAACAAGTCGCATTAAACGAGTGGTACTGAACGAGTGCATTGAACGAGTCAGATTGAACAAGTAGTACTGAACGAGTCGCATTGAACGAGTGGTACCGAACGAGTTGCATTAAACGAGTGGTACCCAACGAGTCGTACCGGACAAGTCGCATTAAACGAGTGGCACTGAATGAGAGGTACTGAATGAGTCGTACCGAACAAGTCGCATTAAACGAGTGGCACTGAATGAGTCGTACCGAACAAGTCGCATTAAACGAGTGGTACTGAATGAGAGGTACTGAATGAGTCGTACCGAACATTTTGCATTAAACGAGTTGTACTGAATGAGAGGTACTGAATGAGTTGTACCGAACAAGTCGCATTAAACGAGTGGTACTGAACTAGTCGCATTAAACGAGTGGTATTGAACAAGTCGTAGTGAATGAGTTGTAGTGAACGAGTCGTAGTGAACGAGTCGTAGTCAACGAGTCGTAGTCAACGAGTCGTAGTCAACGAGTTGTACTGGATGAGTCACATTAAACGAGTGGTACTGAATGAGTCGTACCGAACAAGTCGCATTAAACGAGTGGTACTGATCGAGTCGTAGCGAACAAGTCGCATTAAACGAGTGGTACTGAATGAGAGGTACTGAATGAGTCGTACCGAACAAGTTGCATTAAACGAGTGGTACTGAACGAGTCGCATTAAACGAGTGGTATTGAACGAGTCGTAGCGAATGAGTCGTAGCGAATAAGTCGTAGCGAATGAGTCGTAGCGAATGAGTTGTAGTGAACGAGTCGTAGTGAACGAGTTGTACTGGATGAGTCACATTAAACGAGTGGTACTGAATGAGTGGTACTGAATGAGTCGTACCGAACAAGTCTCATTGAATGAGTCGTACCGAACAAGTCGCATTAAACGAGTGGTACTGAATGAGAGGTACTGAACGAGTCGTACCGAACAAGTCGCATTAAACGAGTGGTACTGAATGAGAGGTACTGAATGAGTCGTACCGAACAAGTCGCATTAAACGAGTGGTATTGAACAAGTCGTAGTGAATGAGTTGTAGTGAATGAGTTGTAGTGAACGAGTTGTAGTGAACGAGTTGTAGTGAGCGAGTTGTAGTGAGCGAGTCGTAGTGAACGAGTTGTACTGGATGAGTCACATTAAAGAGTCCTACTGAAGGTGTGATCTCTTCCTGTGCAGACGGCGTGCTTCAGAGAGGAGCGAGACGTTCTGGTGAAGGGCGACAGTCAGTGGATCACCACGCTGCACTACGCCTTCCAGGACGACAACTACCTGGTCAGTACCAACAAGTCCTACTGCTAGTCCTGCTCCTAGTCACCCTCTGTACTACTGCTAGTCCTGCTCCTAGTCACCCTCTGTACTACTGCTAGTCCTGCTCCTTGTCACCCTCTGTACTACTGCTAGTCCTGCTCCTTGTCACCCTCTGTAATACTGCTAGTCCTGCTCCTAGTCACCCTCTGTACTACTGCTAGTCCTGCTCCTAGTCACCCCCTGTACTACTGCTAGTCCTGCTCCTAGTCACCCTCTGTACTACTGCTAGTCCTGCTCCTAGTCACCCTCTGTACTACTGGTAGTCCTGCTCCTAGTCACCCTCTGTACTACTGCTAGTCCTGCTCCTTGTCACCCTCTGTAATACTGCTAGTCCTACTCCTAGTCACCCTCTGTACTACTGCTAGTCCTGCTCCTAGTCACCCTCTGTACTACTGCTAGTCCTGCTCCTAGTCACCCTCTGTACTACTGCTAGTCCTGCTCCTAGTCACCCTCTGTACTACTGCTAGTCCTGCTCCTAGTCACTCTCTGTACTACTGCTAGTCCTGCTCCTAGTCACCCTCTGTACTACTGCTAGTCCTGCTCCTAGTCACCCTCTGTACTACTGCTAGTCCTGCTCCTAGTCACCCTCTCTAATGTTCTGCAGTACCTGGTGATGGACTACTACGTGGGCGGGGACCTGCTGACACTGCTCAGTAAGTTTGAGGATCGTCTTCCGGAGGACATGTCCAAGTTCTACGTCGCTGAGATGGTCCTCGCCATCCACTCGATCCACCAGCAGAACTACATCCACAGGTACGAGTCCCCCTAGTCCTACAGGTCCTACTCGTTAACCTGCCCCGACTCATTAACCTGTCCCGGCTCGTTAACCTGTCCCGACTTGTTAACCTGTCCCGACTTGTTAACCTGTCCCGACTTGTTAACCTGTCCCGACTCGTTAACCTGTCCCGACTAATTAACCTGTCCCGACTCGTTAACCTGTCCCGACTCGTTAACCTGTCCAGGCTCATTAACCTGTCCCGACTCGTGAACCTGTCCCGACTCGTTAACCTGACCCGACTCGTCAACCTGTCCCTACAGGTCCTACAGGTCATGCTGGTCCTACAGGTCCTACTGGTCCTACATGTCCTACAGGTCTTACTGGCCCTACGGGTCCTACTGGTCCTAAAGGGTCCTACTGGCCCTACAGATCCTACTGGTCCTAAAAGGGTCCTACAGGTCCTGCTGGTCTCCCTGGTCCTACAGGTCCTACTGGCCCTACAGGTCCTACAGGTCTCCCTGGTCCTACAGGTCTACCTGGTCCTACTGGTCCTACAGGTCTTTCTGTTGTTATTCAATGTATTTTACAGTCTCTTTCCTGTCTTTGTGTCTCAGGGACATTAAACCGGACAACGTCCTGCTGGACGTTAATGGTCACATCCGACTCGCAGACTTTGGATCCTGTCTCCGCATGATGGAGGATGGCACGGTAACAACAGATCCAGGATCAGTCTAATGTGAATCAGGATTAGTCTAATGTGAACCAGGATCAGTCTAATGTGAACCAGGATCAGTCTAATGTGAACCAGGATCAGTCTAATGTGAATTAGGATCAGTCCAATGTGAACCAGGATCAGTCTAATGTGAATCACAATCAGTTTAATGTGAATCACAATCAGTTTTATGTGAACCAGGATCAGTGTAATGTGAATCACAATCAGTTTTATGTGAACCAGGATCAGTGTAATGTGAATCACAATCAGTTTAATGTGAACCAGGATCAGTTTAATGTGAAGAGGACATCAGTCCTCTAGTCTCTAGTCACCAGGCCTGACGAGTCTCTAGTCCTCAGGTCAGACAAGTGTCCCCTACAGGACATAAGCCCTCTAGTCTTCAGGTTACGAGTCTCTAGTCTTCAGGTCAACGAGTTTCTAGTCTTCAGGTCCAACGAGTGTCTCCCTTCCGGTGCAGTCCTCCAGTCTGTAGTCTTCAGGTGTGATGAGTGTTCCCCTACAGGTGCAGCCCTCTCGTCTCTAGTCTGACGACATCAATTCTCTAGTCTCTAGTCTCCAGGTCTGACGAGTGTCTCCCTGCAGGACATCAGTTCTCTAGTCTCTAGTCTCCAGGTCTGATGAGTGTCTCCCTGCAGGACATCAGGTCTCTAGTCTCCAGGTCTGACGAGTGTCCCCCTGCAGGACATCAGCTCTCTAGTCTCTAGTCTTCAGGTCTGACGAGTGTCCCCTACAGGTGCAGTCTTCTAGTCCCTAGTCTTCAGGTCCGACGAGTGTCTCCCTACAGGAGCAGTCCTCTAGTCTGTAGTCTTCAGGTCTGACGAGTGTCCCCCTACAGGTGCAGTCCTCTAGTCTCTAGTCTTCAGGTCTGACGAGTGTCCCCTACAGGTGCAGTCCCCTAGTCTCTAGTCTTCAGGTCTGACGAATGTCCCCTACAGGTGCAGTCCTCTAGTCTCTAGTCTTCAGGTCTGACGAGTGTCTCCTACAGGTGCAGTCCCCTAGTCTCTAGTCTTCAGGTCTGACCAATGTCCCCTACAGGTGCAGTCCTCTAGTCTCTAGTCTTCAGATCTGACGAGTGTCCCCTACAGGTGCAGTCCTTTTGGTCTCTAGTCTTCAGGTCTGACGAATGTCCCCTACAGGAGCAGTCCTCTAGTCTCTAGTCTTCAGGTCTGACGATTGTCCCCTACAGGTGCAGTCCTCGGTGGCAGTGGGGACTCCGGACTACATCTCCCCAGAGATCCTGCAGGCGATGGAGGACGGGATGGGCCGCTACGGGCCCGAGTGCGACTGGTGGTCTCTGGGGGTCTGCATGTACGAGATGCTGTACGGAGAGACGCCGTTCTACGCCGAGTCGCTGGTTGAGACCTACGGCAAGATCATGAACCACGAGGTGAGGCAGTGAACAGGTCGGGACAGGTTAAAGAGTTGGGTTCAGGTCTGGGTTCAGGTCTGGATTCAGGTCCCACCCCTGAGTCCCTGGTGTTGGATGTGAACCAGCTGAACCAGATCAGGATCTAGACTTCAGAGTTTGAGCTTTTACAGTTTACGTGATGATGAAGTTTCAGGTCTGACGAGTCTCTAATCTTCAGGTCTTATGAGTCTCTAGTCTTCAGATCCGACGAGTGTCTCCCTGCAGGACATCAACCCTCTAGTCTCTAGTCCTTAGGTCTGATGAGTCTCTAGTCTTTAGGTTTGACAAGTCTCCTATCTTTTATGTCTGTGGAGTGTCTCCCTGTAGGACATCAGCTCTCTAGTCTTCAGGTCTAATGGGTCTCTAGTCTTAAGGTCTGACGAGTTTCTCCCTGCAGGACATCAGCCCTCGAGTCTTCAGGTCTAATGGGTCTCTAGTCTTCAGGTCTAACGAGTGTCTCCCTAGGACATCAGCCCTCTAGTCTCTAGTCTTCAGGTCTGACGAGTCTCTAGTCTTCAGGTCTGATGAGTCTCTAGTCTTCAGGTCTGATGAGTCTCTAATCTTCAGGTCTGACGAGTCTCTAGTCTTCAGGTCTGATGAGTCTCTAGTCTTCAGGTCTGATGAGTCTCTAATCTTCAGATCTGACGAGTCTCTAGTTCAGGTCTGACGAGTCTCTAGTCTGAATGGTTGAATATTTCTCGACTGAAACAGAACCCGTCAGATAATAAACTCGGAGCTGTTTCCAGGTCACTGTTTGTCTCCAGACACTCGACCCACTTCCTATTTTCTAAATCTGACTCGGTCTCAGCGGACCAAGTCGCCCCGCTCCACTTCTCACGTCTCTCCGTGTCCTCTTTCCTCGCCTTCGTCTGTCTCCAGGAGCGTTTCCAGTTCCCCTCCAACGTGTCCGACGTGTCCGACGACGCTAAGGACCTGATCCAACGCCTGCTGTGCTCCCGGGAACGCCGACTCGGCCTCAATGGGATCTCGGACTTTCAGAGCCACCCGTTCTTCAGCGGCATCGACTGGGAGAACATCCGCGCCGCCGCCGCGCCGTACATCCCCGACGTGTCCTCGCCAACCGACACGTCCAACTTCGACGTGGACGACGACGTCCTCAAGAACCCGGTGAGACCCTGACAAGTTCTAGTCCTTCAGCCGAGTCTTTCAGGTCCCTCCCCATGTCCTTAACATGTCTACCCAAGTCTATCAGGTCCTCCCCATGTCCTTTACATGTCTACCCGAGCCCTCTAGTCTCTGGGCTTGACGAGTGTCTCCCTGCAGGACATCAGTCCTCTAGTCTCTAGTCTCCAGGTCTGACGAGTGTGTCCCTGCAGGACATCAGTCCTCTAGTCTCCAGGTCTGACGAGTGTCTCCCTGCAGGACATCAGTCCTCTAGTCTCTAGTCTCCCGGTCTGACGAGTGTCTCCCTGCAGGACATCAGTTCTCTAGTCTCTAGTCTCCAGGTCTGACGAGTGTCTCCCTGCAGGACATCAGTTCTCTAGTCTCTAGTCTCCAGGTCTGACGAGTGTCTCCCTGCAGGACATCAGTCCTCTAGTCTCTAGTCTCCCGGTCTGACGAGTGTCTCCCTGCAGGACATCAGTTCTCTAGTCTCTAGTCTCCAGGTCTGACGAGTGTGTCCCTGCAGGACATCAGTCCTCTAGTCTCCAGGTCTGACGAGTGTCTCCCTGCAGGACATCAGTCCTCTAGTCTCTAGTCTCCCGGTCTGACGAGTGTCTCCCTGCAGGACATCAGTTCTCTAGTCTCCAGGTCTGACGAGTGTCTCCCTGCAGGACATCAGTTCTCTAGTCTCTAGTCTCCAGGTCTGACGAGTGTCTCCCTGCAGGACATCAGTCCTCTAGTCTCTAGTCTCCCGGTCTGACGAGTGTCTCCCTGCAGGACATCAGTTCTCTAGTCTCTAGTCTCCAGGTCTGACGAGTGTCTCCCTGCAGGACATCAGTTCTCTAGTCTCTAGTCTCCAGGTCTGACGAGTGTCTCCCTGCAGGACATCAGTTCTCTAGTCTCTAGTCTCCAGGTCTGACGAGTGTCTCCCTGCAGGACATCAGTCCTCTAGTCTCTAGTCTCCCGGTCTGACGAGTGTCTCCCTGCAGGACATCAGTTCTCTAGTCTCTAGTCTCCAGGTCTGACGAGTGTCTCCCTGCAGGACATCAGTCCTCTAGTCTCTAGTCTCCCGGTCTGACGAGTGTCTCCCTGCAGGACATCAGTTCTCTAGTCTCTAGTCTCCAGGTCTGACGAGTGTCTCCCTGCAGGACATCAGTTCTCTAGTCTCTAGTCTCCAGGTCTGACGAGTGTCTCCCTGCAGGACATCAGTCCTCCCGTGTCTCATACTGGTTTCACTGGTCTTCACCTCCCGTTCGTCGGCTTCACCTTCACCACCGACAGCTGCTTCGCCGACCGCAGCTCCGTCAGCCGGGCGGGGCCTGGCCTCCGCCAGGAGGAGGAGCAAGGAGGAGCAGGGGGAGGAGGAGGCCAGGAGGTGGAGGCGTTTGAGAGGAGAATCCGGCGGCTGGAGCAGGAGAAACAGGAGCTGAACCGCAGACTGCAGGGTGAGAACAACAACAACAACAACAACAACAACAATACGTCTCTATATTATGTTGTTTATAATTTCTCCTCCCCACAGGGATCCTTCCTTCTGTTACTGAGTTTCACACTAACTGACCAGTTCAACACACTAACTGACCAGTTCTACACACTAACTGACCAGTTCTACACACTAACTGACCAGTTCAACACACTAACTGACCAGTTCTACACACTAACTGACCAGTTCAACACACTAACTGACCAGTTCTACACACTAACTGACCAGTTCTACACACTAACTGACCAGTTCAACACACTAACTGACCAGTTCTACACACTAACTGACCAGTTCAACACACTAACTGACCAGTTCTACACACTAACTGACCAGTTCAACACACTAACTGACCAGTTCTACACACTCACTGACCAGTTCAACACACTAACTGACCAGTTCAACACACTAACTGACCAGTTCTACACACTAACTGACCAGTTCAACACACTAACTGACCAGTTCTACACACTAACTGACCAGTTCAACACACTAACTGACCAGTTCTACACACTCACTGACCAGTTCAACACACTAACTGACCAGTTTTACAGAGTCAAGCACACTCAAAATTTCTTTTGAAATTTTCTAGTTAGATTTATTATGTGTAATCTGTTAATGAAAAGTGAAAATTAAATCTGTTAAGAAATGAATTAATATGCCATTAAATGTAATAAATAAATGCATTAATATTTATTAAAATTTTGAAATATATGTAATTGAAAATTAAATAGGAAAGTATCTAAATACAAATGCTGTAATGTTATTGTTTTGGTTTATATTGTGTGGTTTAACGTCGTGGACTGATAATATTTATGAAACATAATGTTTAATGTCCAGAGTCGACCCAGGCGCTGCAGGCTCCGCCACGAGGAGGAACTCTGACTCGAGACAAGGAGATCAAGAAGCTCAACGAGGAGATTGAGCGTCTGAAGAAGAAGCTGGCAGGTAACAACGACTCTGTCTCCCCTTCACTCTGTCTCCCCCTTTCACTCTGTCTCCCCCTTCACTCTGTCTCCCCTTCACTCTGTCTCCCCCTTTCACTCTGTCTCCCCCTTCACTCTGTCTCCCCCTTCGCTCTGTCTCCCCCTTCACTCTGTCTCCCCCCTTCACTCTGTCTCCCCCTTCACTCTGTCTCCCCCCTTCACTCTATCTCCCTTCACTCTGTCTCCCCCTTCACTCTGTCTCCCTTCACTCTGTCTCCCTTCACTCTGTCTCCCCCATCACTCTGTCTCCCCTTTCACTCTGTCTCCCCTTTCACTCTGTCTCCCCTTCACTCTGTCTCCCCCTTTCACTCTGTCTCCCCCTTTCACTCTGTCTCCATTTCACTCTGTCTCCCCCTTTCACTCTGTCTCCCCCTTTCACTCTGTCTCCCCATTCACTCTGTCTCCCCCTTTCACTCTGTCTCCCCCTTTCACTCTGTCTCCCCTTCACTCTGTCTCCCCCCTTCACTCTGTCTCCCCCTTTCACTCTGTCTCCCCCCTTCACTCTGTCTCCCCCTTTCACTCTGTCTCCCCCTTCACTCTGTCTCCCCCTTTCACTCTGTCTCCCCCTTTCACTCTGTCTCCCCTTCATTCTGTCTCCCCCTTCACTCTGGCTCCCTTCACTCTGTCTCCCTTTCACTCTGTCTCCCCTTCACTCTGTCTCCCCCTTCACTCTGTCTCCCCCTTTCACTCTGTCTCCCCCTTTCACTCTGTCTCCCCTTCATTCTGTCTCCCCCTTCACTCGGTCTCCCTTCACTCTGTCTCCCCTTCACTCTGTCTCCCCCTTCACTCTGTCTCCCCCTTCACTCTGTCTCCCCCTTTCACTCTGTCTCCCCTTCACTCTTTCTCCCCCTTTCACTCTGTCTCCATTTCACTCTGTCTCCCCTTCACTCTGTCTCCCCTTCACTCTGTCTCCCCCTTTCACTCTGTCTCCCCCTTCACTCTGTCTCCCCCTTTCACTCTGTCTCCCCCTTTCACTCTGTCTCCCCTTCACTCTGTCTCCCCTTCACTCTGTCTCCCCCTTTCACTCTGTCTCCCCCTTCACTCTGTCTCCCCCTTCACTCTGTCTCCCCCTTCACTCTGTCTCCCCCTTCACTCTGTCTCCCCCTTCACTCTGTCTCCCCTTCACTCTGTCTCCCCCTTTCACTCTGTCTCCCCTTCACTCTGTCTCCCCCTTTCACTCTGCCTCCCCCTTCACTCTGCCTCCCCCTTCACTCTGTCTCCCCCTTTCACTCTGTCTCCCCCTTTCACTCTGTCTCCCCCTTTCACTCTGTCTCCCCCTTTCACTCTGTCTCCCCCTTTCACTCTGTCTCCCCTTCACTCTGTCTCCCCTTCACTCTGTCTCCCCCTTTCACTCTGTCTCCCCCTTCACTCTGTCTCCCCCTTCACTCTGTCTCCCCCTTCACTCTGTCTCCCCTTCACTCTGTCTCCCCCTTCACTCTGTCTCCCCCTTCACTCTGTCTCCCCTTCACTCTGTCTCCCCCTTTCACTCTGTCTCCCCTTCACTCTGTCTCCCCCTTTCACTCTGCCTCCCCCTTCACTCTGCCTCCCCCTTCACTCTGTCTCCCCCTTTCACTCTGTCTCCCCCTTTCACTCTGTCTCCCCCTTTCACTCTGTCTCCCCTTCACTCTGTCTCCCCTTCACTCTGTCTCCCCCTTCACTCTGTCTCCCCTTTCACTCTGTCTCCCCTTCACTCTGTCTCCCCCTTTCACTCTGTCTCCCCTTCACTCTGTCTCCCCCTTTCACTCTGTCTCCCCTTCACTCTGTCTCCCCCTTTCACTCTGTCTCCCCCTTCACTCTGTCTCCCCCTTCACTCTGTCTCCCCTTTCACTCTGTCTCCCTTTCACTCTGTCTCCATTTCACTCTGTCTCCCCCCTTCACTCTGTCTCCCCCTTTCACTCTGTCTCCCCCTTTCACTCTGTCTCCCCTTCACTCTGTCTCCCCCTTCACTCTGTCTCCCTTCACTCTGTCTCCCCCTTCACTCTGTCTCCCCCTTCACTCTGTCTCCCCCTTTCACTCTGTCTCCCCATTTCACTCTGCCTCCCCCTTTCACTCTGCCTCCCCCTTCACTCTGTCTCCCCCTTTCACTCTGTCTCCCCTTCACTCTGTCTCCCCTTCACTCTGTCTCCCCTTTCACTCTGTCTCCCCCTTTCACTCTGTCTCCCCCTTCACTCTGTCTCCCCCTTCACTCTGTCTCCCCTTTCACTCTGTCTCCCCCTTCACTCTGTCTCCCCTTTCACTCTGTCTCCCCTTCACTCTGTCTCCCCCTTTCACTCTGTCTCCCCCTTTCACTCTGTCTCCCTTCACTCTGTCTCCCCCTTTCACTCTGTCTCCCTTCACTCTGTCTCCCCCTTTCACTCTGTCTCCCCTTCACTCTGTCTCCCCCTTTCACTCTGCCTCCCTTTTCACTCTGTCTCCCCCTTTCACTCTGTCTCCCCCTTCACTCTGTCTCCCCTTCACTCTGTCTCCCCTTTCACTCTGTCTCCCCTTCACTCTGTCTCCCCCTTCACTCTGTCTCCCCCTTTCACTCTGTCTCCCTTCACTCTGTCTCCCCCTTCACTCTGTCTCCCCCTTCACTCTGTCTCCCCCTTCACTCTGTCTCCCCCTTCACTCTGTCTCCCCTTCACTCTGTCTCCCCTTCACTCTGTCTCCCCCTTCACTCTGTCTCCCCCTTCACTCTGTCTCCCCCTTTCACTCTGTCTCCCCTTCACTCTTTCTCCCCCTTTCACTCTGTCTCCATTTCACTCTGTCTCCCCTTCACTCTGTCTCCCCCTTTCACTCTGTCTCCCCCTTTCACTCTGTCTCCCCTTCACTCTGTCTCCCCCTTCACTCTGTCTCCCTTCACTCTGTCTCCCCCTTCACTCTGTCTCCCCCTTCACTCTGTCTCCCCCTTCACTCTGTCTCCCCCTTTCACTCTGTCTCCCCATTTCACTCTGCCTCCCCCTTTCACTCTGTCTCCCCTTCACTCTGTCTCCCCTTTCACTCTGTCTCCCCCTTTCACTCTGTCTCCCCCTTCACTCTGTCTCCCCCTTCACTCTGTCTCCCCTTTCACTCTGTCTCCCCCTTCACTCTGTCTCCCCTTTCACTCTGTCTCCCCTTCACTCTGTCTCCCCCTTTCACTCTGTCTCCCCCTTTCACTCTGTCTCCCTTCACTCTGTCTCCCCCTTTCACTCTGTCTCCCTTCACTCTGTCTCCCCCTTTCACTCTGTCTCCCCTTCACTCTGTCTCCCCCTTTCACTCTGCCTCCCTTTTCACTCTGTCTCCCCCTTTCACTCTGTCTCCCCCTTCACTCTGTCTCCCCTTCACTCTGTCTCCCCTTTCACTCTGTCTCCCCTTCACTCTGTCTCCCCCTTCACTCTGTCTCCCCCTTTCACTCTGTCTCCCTTCACTCTGTCTCCCCCTTCACTCTGTCTCCCCCTTTCACTCTGTCTCCCCCTTCACTCCCTCCCCTTCACTCAGTCTCCCCCTTTCACTCTGTCTCCCCCTTCACTCTGTCTCCCCTTCACTCTGTCTCCCCCTTTCACTCTGTCTCCCCCTTCACTCTGTCTCCCCTTCACTCTGTCTCCCCTTCACTCTGTCTCCCCCTTTCACTCTGTCTCCCCCTTCACTCTGTCTCCCCCTTTCACTCTGTCTCCCCCTTTCACTCTGTCTCCCCCTTCACTCTGTCTCCCTTCACTCTGTCTCCCCTTCACTCAGTCTCCCCCTTTCACTCTGTCTCCCCCTTCACTCTGTCTCCCCCTTCACTCTGTCTCCCCCTTCACTCTGTCTCCCCTTTCACTCTGTCTCCCCCTTCACTCTGTCTCCCCTTTCACTCTGTCTCCCTTCACTCTGTCTCCCCCTTCACTCTGTCTCCCCTTTCACTCTGTCTCCCCCTTCACTCTGTCTCCCCTTTCACTCTGTCTCCCCTTCAGTTTTTAAATGTCCATAAATAAACTTTGACATGACTTGACTAAGCCCCGCCCCCTGTGATGTGGCAGACTCTGATAGGCTGGAGCACCAGCTGGAGGAGGCGGTCTCACTCAGACAGGACTATGAGAGCTCCGCCTCCAAACTGAAGACGCTGGAGAAGCAGGTGAAGACGCTGAGACAGGAGAAGGACGACGTCCACAAGGTACGTCCCCTTAGGACCAGTACCCTGTACCACTGGACCTGGGACGGATCCACTACTGGACCGGACCCTGTCCTCCACTGGACCTGGGACGGATCCACTACTGGACCGGACCTGTCCTCTACTGGACCTGGGACGGATCCACTATTGGACCGGACCCTGTCCTCTACTGGACCTGGGATGGATCCACTACTGGACCAGACCCTGTCCTCTACTGGACCTGGGATGGATCCACTACTGGACCAGACCCTGTCCTCTACTGGACCTGGGATGGATCCACTACTGGACCATACCCTGTCCACTATTGGACCGGACCCTGTCCACTACTGGACTGGATCCTGTCCACTACTGGACCTGGGACGGATCCACTACTGGACCGGACCGTGTCCTCTACTGGACCGGACCCTGACCACTATTGGACCGGACCCTGTCCACTACTGGACTGGATCCTGTCCACTACTGGACCTGGGACGGATCCAGTACTGGACCGGACTGTGTCCTCTCCTGGACCGGACCCTGACCACTATTGGACCGGACCCTGTCCACTACTGGACCTGGGACGGATCCACTACTGGACCGGACCGTGTCCTCTACTGGACCGGACCGTGTCCTCTACTGGACCGGTTTTAATGGGTTAAATGTTTTTAAAACATCCCGAGTGAGTAAACTGAGAAGTTCCTGAGACATACGACAATTCTTCAGAGAAAAATGGTGAATAGCATTAATTATTATCTTGAGAACGCTTGTGAATCTGGTCCCCGGTCTCTGGCAGGTTTCTGTCACTGGGCTCAAATAATAAGTTGATAGTGATTCATGAAGTCGTATCAGAATCAGGCCCCAGGTCCTCAAGTCTGTCCGGGTCATGTTTGGTCATGTTTTCTGGTTTTTAACCATCTGAACTGTAACTTAATACCTTCCTACCTGGTTGAGCAGCAGCTGGCGGACTCTCTGGAGCGTCTGAGGAGCCAGACCAAGGAGCTGAAGGAGGCGCACTCTCAGAGGAAGCTGGCCCTGCAGGAGTACTCTGACCTGTCGGAGCGGCTGGCAGACCTCCGCTCCTCCAAACAGCGTCTGTCCCGCCAGCTGAGGGACAAAGAGGAGGAGGTGGACGCCCTCCTGCACAAGATGGACGCCACGAGACAGGAGATCCGCAAGACGGAGAAGAACCGCAAGGAGGTGAGAGACCTCTAGTCCTTCAGCCTGATGAGTCTCTCCAGAGACTCGGTCTGTTTCCAGACACTCGGGAGTCTCTGGAACCAGGCCGAGTCTCTGGAACCAGACCTAGGGTCTTACCTGTCCTGTCCGGAGTGTTTCTGTTGTTTGTTTGTTGTTGTCGTCATGTTGTTTTGTTTTGCTGTTGAGACCTCAGACCTCTGACCTCTGGACAGGAGGTGGGGATGGATCCTTCATAATAAAAGCCCTGTGTTTGTCCTCAGCTGGAGGCTCAGCTGGACGAGGCGAAGGCCGAGGCGTCCAAGGAGAGGAAGCTGAGGGAGCACAGCGAGGTCTACTCCAGCCAGCTGGAGGCGGAGCTTCACAGCCTCAAGGTCAGTGTGTGTGTGTGTGTGTGTGTGTGTGTCTGTCTGTGTGTGTGTCTGTGTCTGTGTGTCAGAGATCTTTAATGTTTGTTCATTTATTCAGTTTGTTTTATTATTTTGTTTGATATATTGATTAAGTATTCTGGTCAGCTGGTTTATGATGAGGAACACGTTTGACTCAGTCATCACTTCAAAATACAAGCATCATGAGATAAACAGGACTGTGGTTCTGGTTCTGGTCTCAGTCTCAGCAGGGTCTGGGAGTGGCAGCTGGGGGGGCGGAGTCCCAGCAGGAGCTGTCCCGTCTGAAGACGGACCTGGACAAGAAGGTTCTGTTCTACGAGGAGGAGCTGCTGAGGAGAGACTCCGCCCACTCCTCCGAGATCAAGAAGCTCCGCAAAGACCTGCAGGAGTCTGAGGGGGCGCAGCTCACCGCCAACAAGGAGCTGCTGCTGCTCCGGGACAAGCTGGACAAGGCCAAGAGGGACAGGTGAGTCCTGAACCAGGTGAAGTTAGAGGGACAGGTGAGTCCTGAACCAGATGAAGTTAGAGGGACAGGTGAGTCCTGAACCAGGTGAAGTTAGAGGGACAGGTGAGTCCTGAACTAGGTGAAGTTAGAGGGACAGGTGAGTCCTGAACCAGGTAAATTCTGAACTAGATGAAGTTAGAGGGACAGGTGAGTCCTGAACCAGGTGAAGTTAGAGGGACATGTGAGTCTTGAACCAAGTGAGTCCTGAACCAGGCTATGTTAGAGGGACAGGTGAGTCCTGAATCAGGTGAAGTTAGAGGGACAGGTGAGTCCTGAACCAGGTTAAGTTAGAGGGGCAGGTGAGTCCTGAACCAGGTTACGTTAGAGGGACAGGTGAGGCCTGAATCAGGTGAAGTTAGAGGGACAGGTGAGGCCTGAATCAGGTGAAGTTAGAGGGACAGGTGAGTCCTGAACCAAGTGAGTCCTGAACCAGGTTAAGTAAGGGGGACAGGTGAGTCCTGAACCAGGTTAAATTAGAGTGACAGGTGAGTCCTGAACCAGGTTAAATTAGAGGGACAGGTGAGTCCTGAACCAGGTGAAGTTAGAGGGACAGGTGAGTCCTGAACCAGGTGAGTCCTGAACCAGGTGAAGTTAGAGGGACAGGTGAGTCCTGAACCAGGTGAAGTTAGAGGGACAGGTGAGTCCTGAACCAGGTCTTGTTGTGTCCCTGCAGACAGACGGAGATGGACGAGGCTGTCGCGGCTCTGAAGGAGAAATCTGAACGAGAAAAAAACCTACTGACAGAAGAAAACCGCAAACTGACGGCTGAAACTGACAAGGTGACAAAATACTAACAAGTACTGCAGTATTATACTGTAGAAGTACTGAAGTATTAAACTGTAGATGTACTGAAGTATTAAACTGTAGAAGTACTGAAGTATTAAACTGTAGAAGTGATGCAGTATTATACTGTAGAAGTACTGAAGTATTAAACTGTAGAAGTACTGAAGTATTAAACTGTAGAAGTGCTGCAGTATTAAACTGTAGAAGTACTGAAGTATTATACTGTAGAAGTACTGAAGTATTAAACTGTAGAAGTACTGGAGTATTATACCGTAGAAGTACTGAAGTATTAAACTGTAGAAGTTCTGCAGTATTAAACTGTAGAAGTACTGCAGTATTATACTGCAGAAGTATTACTGCAGTAGTTTTCTTGGGGGGGCTCTGGTTGGGCCCTCAGGGGTCTGGGACCTCCACAGGGACTCGAGAGCCCTGCCAGGTCAGGGTGACAGGTCTTTGATTCAGGACTCGTTGTGACTCGGTTCTTGTGTTCCAGCTGTGTTCGTTTGTGGATAAACTGACGAGTCAGAACCGTCAGCTGGAGGACGAGCTGCAGGACCTGTCCTCCAAGAAGGAGAGCGTGGCCCACTGGGAGGCCCAGATCGCTGAGATCATCCAGTGGTGAGTCCACAGGGGGGCCGTTCAGGGTCAGGGGTTCAGGGTCCGGGGTCGGTCCAGGGTCGTTTCAGGGTCCGGGGTCGGTCCAGGGTCCGGGGTCGGTCCAGAGTCCGGGGTCGTTCAGGGTCCGGGGTTCGGGGTCGTTTCAGAGTCCGGGGTCGTTTCAGGGTCCGTGGTCGGTCCAGGGTCCGGGGTCGTTCAGGGTCCGGGGTCGGTTCAGGGTCCGGGGTCGTTCAGGGTCCGGGGTTGGTTCAGAGGGCGGTCCAGGGTTCAGGGTCCGGGTTGGTTCAGGGTCTGGGGTCGGTTCTGGTCAGTTATGATCGTAGGATAGAAAGTTCTGCTGGCAGAGTCACAAACTACAAGGTGTTCACTATGTTATTTCATAGTTTTGTGCAGTGAGTCTTGTAGTTTGTGATCCTGTCAGCAGAACTTTGCACTCTAGTATCAGAACCAGGAATCTGACCGGACCAGGACTCAGAGAGGACTCTTACCTGGCTGACAGTGTTTCAGCTTAACGGCCAAACCTGATCGTCTGTTTCAGGGTGAGCGATGAGAAGGACGCTCGGGGATACCTGCAGGCTCTGGCCACCAAGATGACCGAGGAGCTGGAGACCCTGAGGAGCTCCAGTCTCGGACCAAGACCTCTGGTAACACACACACACACACACACACACATTTAGTTCAGACAAGTTGAAATCGATGTTAAAATTATCAAAAAAGACACACAGTGACCAAAAAAGACACAATATGACCAAAAATAGATGTAAAAATTATCAAAAAAGACACATTTTCAAGGCTTTATCGATAAGGAGAGACGGAGTGAAGGGGGACAGAGTGAAAGGGGGAGACAGAGTGAAAGGGGGAGACAGAGTGAAAGGGGGAGACAGAGTGAAAGGGGGAGACAGAGTGAAAGGGGAGACAGATTGAAAGTGGAGACAGAGTGAAAGGGGGAGACAGATTGAAAGGGATAGACAAATTGAAAGGGATAGACAGAGTGAAAGGGGAGACAGAGTGAAAGGGGGAGACAGAGTGAAAGGGGGAGACAGAGTGAAAGGGGGAGACAGATTGAAAGGGGAGACAGAGTGAAAGGGGGAGACAGATTGAAAGGGGAGACAGTGAAAGGGGGAGACAGAGTGAAAGGGGGTGACAGAGTGAAAGGGGGTGACAGATTGAAGGGGGAGACAGATTGAAAGGGGGTGACAGAGTGAAAGGGGGTGACAGATTGAAGGGGGAGACAGTGAAAGGGGGAGACAGATTGAAAAGGGAGACAGTGAAAGGGGGAGACAGAGTGAAAGGGGAGACAGATTGAAGGGGGAGACAGAGTGAAAGGGGGACACACACACACTTTAATGCAGCAGTCTGTTTCTGTTGATGTTTCTTCTAATCTGCCGTCTCAGCCTGAGTCAGGAGTGGCCACGCCTCCTAAGAAGCCCTGGCCTCCTATTGGTGGAGACAGGAGGGTGAGTGTGTCGGTCACTGCTTCCAGCCAATCAGGTTTCCCTCTACATAGGTATGGGCGGGGTCTAAGAAGCTTGCATGGCTATTGGCTTGCATGTCCTTCACTCATAATAAACCATAATAAAAGGAATCCCCGTCCTTCAGTGAGTCCGAGGGTCCTTCAGTGCATCCTTAGGTCCTTCAGTGAGTCCTAGGGTCCTTCAGTGAGTCCAGGGGTCCTTCAGTGAGTCCTAGGGTCCTTCAGTGAGTCCTAGGGTCCTTCAGTGAGTCCTAGGGTCAATCAATGAGTCCTGGGGTCCTTCAGTGAGTCCTGGGGTCCATCAGTGAGTCTGAGGGTCCTTCAGTGAGTCCTGGGGTCCTTCAGTGAGTCCTAGGGTCCTTCAGTGGGTCCTAACCCTGTCCTCCCCGTCCCCCTCAGGACCCCCTGTGGAAGGTCCGGCGCAGCCAGAAGGTGGACATGTCGGCCCGCCTGGAGCTGCAGTCGGCCCTGGACGCCGAGATCCGAGCCAAGCAGCTGGTCCACGAGGAGCTGCGACGGGTTAAAGCTGCCAACATCAGCCTGGAGAGGTCAGAGGTCACAGAGACAACCTGTCTGTCCCCTCACGCGTCCGTCCCCTCACCTGTCTTTTCTGTACCTTCACCTGTCTGTCCCCTCACCTGTCTGTCTGTCCCCTCACCTGGAGTCTCTGCTCAGAGAAATTCACTGATGAAAACACAACTAACTGTCTCTCTCTCTGCCTGTCTGTTCGCAGTAAGCTGAAGGAGTCGGAGGAGAGGAGTCGGGAGATGGGGGAGCAGGTGGAGACTCTGAAGAGAGAGATGGAGGATGGTCGCTCCCGCTCAGACAGAGGTGAGACCACCTGGAGTCCCTCAGGGCCCAATTGGCCTCCAGGGACCACCTGGAGTCCCTCAGGGCTCAGCTGGCCTCCAGGGACCACCTGTCGTCCCTCAGGGCCCAACTGGCCTCCAGGGACCACCTGGAGTCCCTCAGGGTCAAGCTGGCCTCCAGAGACCACCTGGAGTCCCTCAGGGTCCAGCTGGCCTCCAGAAACCAGTCACATGTTCATGTCTCTTCTGTCTCTGCAGGTCTGAAGCTTCCAGACTTCCAGGACTCCATCTTTGAGTACTTCAACACGTCCCCTCTGGCTCCGGACCTCACCTTCAGAGTGAGTCTCCCTTGGTTAGCGCGGTGCAGCCCTGACTCACGGTTACGTTAGTTAGGATGTTGATTTTAACTACGTAGAGAGTGTAGACCACATGTGTAGACACCACATGAATGCAGCACATGGCTCGCAGAATTAATTTAAGTGGAGAATACTTTGTACTGATCCGGATCAGAGTTCCTGTTCCACTCTTCAACCACCATTATGATCCGCGGCCGCTTGCTGCGTCCTCGTGCCGCTGAGACAGGGTCCTTCAGTGAGTCCCAGGGTCCTTCAGTGAGTCTTGGGTCCACCATGATGATCCACCGGCGTCCTTGCGTCGCTGAGACATTTTAGTTCCAGTTAACTGAACTAAAAAACATGATGATATCACATGATGATGTCACACAGGTGTAGTGTCTGAAGTGTTGTTTTTTTCTCTCTGCCACATGGAGGCGTCAGTTTGCTCCGCCTCCTCGCTGCCCGCTCTCTGGGAAGACGTAAGTTCATCCGCCAGTCTACCCACAATCCCCTGCATACCGTCACTCTTACCCATAGTCCTCTTGGGCAGCTAGCTGTGAGAGCTAACCTCAGTTGTAGCTGCTAGCTTTGTGCTACTAGACTCCAATGTGAGGTGACATAGAGCGCAGCGACCTTTAACCTCAAAGATCTCACCAGTGTTCAGCCATATTGATTGTCTATCAAGAACATCAACATTTTGATAATGTGATGACGTCAGCCAATCAGCAGCCGATTCAGGAACCCCCACCGCTGACTGTTAGCATGCTAAAGTGTGAAGCTTCTGTTGTCAAAGTTCAGAGTTGGGCTATCTGTGGTCAAACATTAGCTAGTTGACCCATATCCCCTGGTCTTCTTCGGTGAAGAGGTCCAGGAAAGATTCAGGTAGTCTTGGGGATGTCTTGAAAAGGTTTGGGCTCTCAACCTCTAAAGACAAAAGAACAATAGTCTTTTAGGTACAATAGTCTTGAAGGTTCAGGTAGTCTTGAGAAGGTCGAGACAGTAGTCTGGTCTGAATGAGGTCCGTCTGTAAACCGAAGTGTAAATGTCGCTTCCAACGTTTGTTTTCTTTGACATGCAGACCACAGACCTGGACTCCACCCCCCTGAAATCAGAGACCACGACCCCGTCGCCCTCTGCCACCTCTGAGCACGAGGTCAGTCACAAACCTTGATTCTCTGCCTGTGTTCATGTTTTAAATGTTCTTCAGCTGTCCTGAGTTCTGTCCCATTTCTGTCAACAGGAAGTTAAAGCAGCGTCTGTCCCGGCGAGCCCCTCCCCCACCTACCAGGTGTCAGCACTGACCACACCAAAGGTACATAGGAGTCAGAGACCGGGCCCTCATTTATCAAACGAGCATAGGACAGAAAGTGAGTGTTAAGTGGCCGTTCGATCATTTCTACAAGGCTCGGCGTTTGTCAGTCTGGACGTGAGGATCAAATCTCCTCTGGCCTCAGCTCGTTAGCAGGTTTGATCTCCTCTGGCCTCAGCTCGTTAGCAGGTTTGATCTCCTCTGGCCTCAGCTCGTTAGCAGGTTTGATCTCCTCTGGCCTCAGCTCGTTAGCAGGTTTGATCTCCTCTGGCCTCAGCTCGTTAGCAGGTTTGAGTCAGCATGAAGTCCACACGTCTGAGTCTGAGAACTGATCTGAGACTAATATAATTTTTTTAATAAATACACCCCGCGACCGTGACATTCTTTAACCAGAATACTAACCGACGATATTAAATGTTGTTGACAGGATTATTACTAAATGTAAAGAAGTGAATAAATTCTCTCCATCATAATAATAATAACAATATTTGCATGCTATATTTACTTACTTTAAAACATTGTTTACTTCCAACTAAAAAGCTGTGAAACTTTAAAGTTTGTGCTCCAAATGTAAAATATTTCGTGAACTTTTTTGAGTTTATAACTACAAGAACTTTTATTTCGTAAAGCTCCGTCGCTGCGTATTTCTTTAAAATGTCTATTTTTCTCCTGTTATTTGTGACGATGCACTTCGATAATAAAGAGTTTTTAGGGGGAAAAATCCTCTTTTTGGCCCTATTGTGTCTTCCAGTGTCGTAAACTCTTGAGGCGAGCCTTCTGAATCAGGTATATATTATATATATTCCCATAGCGAATATTTTTCAAAAAAGCGACTATCGACAAATCAAGCAACTTTTTCTGGAGTTATTGGAGACTTTTCTCTCGTGTTATTGGAGACTTTTCTCTCGTGTTATTGGAGACTTTTCTCTCGTGTATTGGAGACTTTCTGGTGTTAGTGGAGACTTTTTCTCGTGTTATTGGAGACTTTTCTCTTGTGTTATTGGAGACTTTTTCTGGTGTATTGGAGACTTTTCTCGTGTTATTGGAGACTTTTCTCTCGTGTGTTGGAGACTTTTTCTGGCGTTAGTGGAGACTTTCTGGTGTTAGTGGAGACTTTTTCTGCTGTTATTGGAGACTTTTCTCTCGTGTTATTGGAGACTTTTTCTGGTGTTAGTGGAGGCTTTTCTCTCGTGTTATTGGAGACTTTCTGGTGTTAGTGGAGACTTTTTCTCGTGTTATTTGAGACTTTTCTCTCGTGTTATTGGAGACTTTTTCTGGTGGTATTGGATACTTTTCTCTCGTGTTATTGGAGACTTTTTCTGGTGCTATTGGAGACTTTTTTCTCGTGTTATTGGAGACTTTTCTCTCGTGTGTTGGAGACTTTTTCTGGTATTAGTGGAGACTTTTTCTGGTGTCAGTGGAGACTTTCTGGTGTTTTTGGAGACTTTTTCTGGTGTTAGTGGAGGCTTTTCCCTCGTGTTATTGGAGACTTTCTGGTGTTAGTGGAGACTTTTTCTCGTGTTATTGGAGACTTTTCTCTCGTGTTATTGGAGACTTTTTCTGGTGGTATTGGAGACTTTTCTCTCGTGTTATTGGAGACTTTTTCTGGTGTTATTGGAGACTTTTCTCTCGTGTTATTGGAGACTTTTTCTGGTGTTAGTGGAGACTTTTTTCTGGTGTTATTGGAGACTTTCTGGTGTCATTGGAGACTTTTCTCTCATGTTATTGGAGGCTTTTCTCTCATGTTATTGGAGACTTTTCTGTCGTGTGTTGGAGACTTTTTTCTGGTGATCGTGGAGACTTTTTTCTGGTGTTATTGGAGACTTTTTTTCTGGTGTTATTGGAGGCTTTTCTCTCGTGTTATTGGAGGCTTTTCTCTCGTGTTACCGGAGACTTTTCTCTCGTGTTATTGGAGACTTTTTCTGGTGTTGTCGGAGACTTTTTTCTGGTGTTAGTGGAGACTTTTTCTGGTGTTAGTGGAGACTTTTCTCTCGTGTTATTGGATACTTTTTCTGGTGTTGTCGGAGACTTTTTTCTGGTGTTAGTGGAGACTTTTTCTGGTGTTAGTGGAGACTTTTCTCTCGTGTTATTGGATACTTTTTCTGGTGTCATTGGAGACTTTTTCTGGTGTTGTTGGAGACTCTGGTGTCATTGGAGACTTTTCTCTGGTGTTATTGGAGACTTTTTCTGGTGTTATTGGAGACTTTTTTCTGGTGTTGTTGGAGACTTTTTTCTGGTGTTCGTGGAGACTTTTTTCTGGTGTTATTGGAGACTTTTTTTCTGGTGTTATTGGAGACTTATTGGCGACCACAGTTGTGTCTGCCGTGTTAAATCTGTTGCGACTTTCAAAAACCATATGTCACCTCCGGAGTCTCTAAATCCCTCTTGGGGCCTTTTTTTGTAATGGGGACACGCAGAGTGGGCGGACATTTGAGAGGGCGTGGCCTGAGACTTTTCCGGTGGCCACTCTTTACCCTTAACCCATTTAGGCCTAAAACGCCTGGAAAAAATGCCTGTAAAACCTCTGGGCGATTTTAAAATAAGCCCCTAAAACCTGAAGTTTTTCTGTAAATCCAACAGAAGTGTCAACTCTTCCTACTAAATAATAGATTTTTCAGCCTCTGTAGCAGATAGAAATGAAATTCATAAAGTATCTGAGAGCTTATAGCTGTTATATCTGAGCTCCCTCCGCTATAGTCGTCTTCACCACGATTTATAAGTTCTGGAAAAGTCCCATGATGCATTGGGACACTCCCACATGGATGGACCGAAAATAGATGGAAAAAACTAAAAATACTACAAAACCATTTATCTGATTTCCCGGCTTTAATGGTAGAATAACGCAACAGCGCCCCCCCCCCCCCCCCCCCCCCGGTTTTAATGGTAGAAATGATGTAATGCTTTCCCGCCTTAAATGGGTTAATGAAACACAGCTATTGTGATGATGGAGAGATGAGAGTTAACGTGTTATTCTGACTGTAAAACTGTCTCCAAGTCTTTCGGATCTCAGCTGTTTTCTTTATTGAAGAGTCTCGGTAAATGTGGTGTGTGTGTGTGTGTGTGTGTGTGGGTTTCCAGCCCAAAGCTCACCAGCTGAGCATCAAGACCTTCTCCAGCCCGACCCAGTGCACCCACTGCACCTCCCTGATGGTGGGACTCCTCCGGCAAGGCTACGCCTGTGAAGGTACGTCACCCTGGTTGACTGGAGTTAAAGCATCAACCTGAGGACTCCCTGGAGCTGAGTAGAGCTACTTAACTAAAATATTTATATATATTATGACTTCATGGAGAGGACATTACCACATCACAGATCATTAAACAAGTCGTACCCATTAATATCACTCATGTTGGTATTTGTTCCACAACATATAAACAAACATTGACTGTCTTCTTTTTTTTATTGAAGGTCCAGGTAGTCTTGAAGGTCCAGGTAGTCCTGAAGGTTCAGGTAGTCTTGAAGGTTCAGGTAGTCCTGAAGGTTCAGATAGTCTTAAAGGTTCAGGTAGTCCTGAAGGTTCAGGTAGTCTTGAAGGTTCGGGTAGTCTTGAAGGTTCAGGTAGTCCTGAAGGTTCAGGTAGTCTTGAAGGTTCAGGTAGTCTTGATTGGTTCAGGTAGTCCTGAAGGTTCAGGTAATCTTGAAGGTTCAGGTAGTCCTGAAGGTTCAGGTAGTCTTGATGGTTCAGGTAGTCCTGAAGGTTCAGGTAATCTTGAAGGTTCAGGTAGTCCTGAAGGTTCAGGTAGTCTTGATGGTTCAGGTAGTCTTGATTGGTTCAGGTAGTCCTGAAGGTTCAGGTAGTCCTGAAGGTGTTGTATTTGTAGATGTCTATACCAGTCATTAGAGGCTTGACTCGTGTCTTCCTGTCCGTCCCCAGTGTGTTCTTTCATCTGCCACGTCACCTGTAAGGACCACGCCCCCCTGGTCTGTCCAATCCCGGCGGAGCAGGCCAAGCGTCCGCAGGGCATCGACGTCCAGAGAGGCATCGGCACCGCCTACAAGGGCTATGTCAGGGTGAGGACCAGGTCCCGGCGAGGCGGAGCGGCTCTGAAGGTTGACGGTATTTCCAGAGACTAACGTGTTCCCTCTCTGTGGCAGATCCCCAAGCCCAGCGGGGTGAAGAAGGGATGGCAGCGAGCCTTCGCCCTGGTCTCCGACTGCAAACTGTTCCTCTACGACGTGCCAGAGGGAAAGTCCACCCAGCCAGGGGTGGTCGCCAGTCTGGTGCTGGATCTCAGGTAACCGTCTGGGGGACTTCAGGAGGCTTTGAAAAGGGTCAGAGCGAGCTCAGAGAACCAAGAAAAGTGTTTTTTTTTTGTCATTTTGTGTCTTTTTTTGTAACCTTGCAGTGCACACAGCTAACAGTCTCATGTAGTAATTAGATTGTTTTGGTCAGAGGAACACGTTCTGTCAGATGGTTTATGATGAGGAACACGTTCTGTTACAGAGACGAGGAGTTCTCCGTCAGCTCCGTCTTGGCGTCCGATGTGATCCACGCCACCAGGAAAGACGTCCCCTGCATCTTCAGGGTAGGAGACCCCGCCCCTCGTAACCTCTGGGTGTCTGACCTCTGACCTCCGTGTGACTCGTTTGTTTTTGCTGCCGTCAGGTGACCTCTTCCCAGCTGATCTCACAGCTGTCCTCGGTGTCTCTGCTGGTGCTGGCGGAGAGCGAGGTGGAGAAGAGGAAGTGGGTCCGGATCCTGGAGGGTCTGCAGAGCATCCTGACCAAGAACTTGCTGAAGAACCAGCAGGTTCACGTTCTGCATGAGGCCTACAACGCCTCGCTGCCAATCATCAAGACCACGCTGTCGGCCGCCGTGCTCGGTCAGTAAACTGTTATTAACCTGTAATAACTACCGTTATTAGCCTTTAATCACTGTTATTGGCATGTTATCACTGTTGTTATTAACCTGTAATAACTACCGTTATTAGCCTTTAATCACCATTATTGGCATGTTATCACTGTTGTTATTAACCTGTAATAACTACCGTTATTAGCCTTTAATGACTGTTATTGACATGTTATCACTGTTGTTATTAACCTGTAATAACTACCGTTATTAGCCTTTAATCACTGTTATTGACATGTTATCACTGTTGTTATTAACCTGTAATAACTACCGTTATTAGCCTTTAATGACTGTTATTGACATGTTATCACTGTTGTTATTAACCTGTAATAACTACCGTTATTAGCCTTTAATGACTGTTATTGACATGTTATCACTGTTGTTATTAACCTGTAATAACTACCGTTATTAGCCTTTAATGACTGTTATTGACATGTTATCACTGTTGTTATTAACCTGTAATAACTACCGTTATTAGCCTTTAATGACTGTTATTGACATGTTATCACTGTTGTTATTAACCTGTAATAACAGTGTGTACATGTTTGTGATTATGTTACAGATCAGGAGAGGATCGCCCTGGGGACGGAAGACGGGCTGTTCGTGGTCGAGGTCACCAGAGACGGTGAGACAGACAGACGGTCAGACAGACAGACAGACATGAGCAGTGCCCTGTATGTCTCTCTGCAGTGCCCTGTATGTCTCTCTGCAGTGCCCTGTATGTCTCTCTGCAGTGCCCTGTATGTCTCTCTGCAGTGACCTGTATGTCTCTCTGCAGTGACCTGTCTGTCTCTCTGCAGTGCCCTGCCTGTCTCTCTGCAGTGCCCTGCCTGTCTCTCTGCAGTGCCCTGTATGTCTCTCTGCAGTGCCATGTATGTCTCTCTGCAGTGACCTGTCTGTCTCTCTGCAGTGCCCTGCCTGTCTCTCTGCAGTGCCCTGTATGTCTCTCTGCAGTGCCCTGTATGTCTCTCTGCAGTGCCATGTATGTCTCTCTGCAGTGCCATGTATGTCTCTCTGCAGTGACCTGTCTGTCTCTCTGCAGTGCCCTGCCTGTCTCTCTGCAGTGCCCTGTATGTCTCTCTGCAGTGCCCTGTATGTCTCTCTGCAGTGACCTGTTTGTCTCTCTCTCTGACTGTCTGTCCTGTCTGTCTGTCTCTCTCTCTCTCTGACCTACCTGTCTGTCTCCCTGCAGTGACCTGTCTGACTACCTGATTGTCTCTCTGCAGTGACCTGTCTGTCTCTCTGCAGTCACCTGTTTGTCTCTCTCTCTGACTGTCTGTCCTGTCTGTCTGTCTCTCTCTCTCTCTGACCTACCTGTCTGTCTCTCTGCAGTGACCTGTCTGTCTCTCTGTCTGACTACCTGATTGTCTCTCTGCAGTGACCTGTCTGTCTCTCTGTCTGACTACCTGATTGTCTCTCTGCAGTGACCTGTCTGTCTCTCTGTCTGACTACCTGTCTGTCTCTCTGCAGTGATTGTGCGAGCAGCAGACAGTAAGAAGGTTTACCAGATCGATCTGATCCCGAAGGAGAAGATCATCGCTCTGCTGTGCGGCAGGAACCGCCATGTGCACCTCCACCCCTGGGGGGCGCTGGACGGCGCCGAGCCCGCCTTCGACATCAAGCTGGCGGAGACCAAAGGCTGCCAGGCGCTGACCACGGGGGTGCTGCGCCCCGGAGGACCCGCCTGCCTGCTGGCTGCCGTCAAACGCCAGGTCAGAGAGCTGAACGGAGACCGCCGGCCCCGCCCACACCTGTCAAGGGTCCCGCTTTGGCCGGGAAAGTCCCGTATTTTACCTTCTTTCCCGCCATCCTCCCGTATTAATATTTTCCTGTAAACCTCCCGCATTTTAACCGGGCCCAGGTGGAGTAAAAATACTTATAATAATAATTATATTATATATTTATATATATATATTATTTATATTAGTAATAATAGTCATATTGTGTCTTTTTTTGTTTCTTTTTTGGTCATTTGGTGTCGTTTCTTTTTTAGTTATTTTGTGTCTCTTTTGGTCATTTTGTGTCTTTTTTTGTCATGTTGTGTCTTTTGGTCATTTTGTCTTTTTTTATTCATTTTGTGTCTGTCTTTGGTCTTTTTGTGTCTTTTTTTTAGTCATTTTGTGCCTGTCTTTGGTCATTTTGTGCCTGTCTTTGGTCTTTTTGTGTCTTTTTTTAGTCATTTTGTGTGAGGGATACTGGAGCTAGGTTGGGGTGGTGGCGCTGCTCGCGGCCGGTGCTGAAAAATTTCCCTTATTTTCAAATCCAAAACTTGACAGGTATACCCGGGGCTGCAGCGGGAGTTCTGGTCTAATGCTCTGGTTGTGGTTCTGGTCCCCCAGGTCCTGTGCTACGAGATCACCCGGGCGAAGCCGCACCACAAGAAGCTGTGGGAGGTGCAGGCGCCAGGCACGGTGCAGTGGCTCGGCATGGTGAGGGAGCGGCTGTGTGTCGGGTACCCGTCGGGCTTCGCTCTGCTGGCCCTGCAGGGGGAGTCGTCCCCCATCAGCCTGGTGAGCCCGGCGGACCCCTCGCTGGCCTTCCTGGCCCAGCAGCCCCTGGACGCCCTGCACGCCCTGGAGGTGGGCTCTGCCGAGCTGCTGCTCTGCTTCAGCCACCTCGGCGTCTACGTGGACGGACAGGGCCGCCGGTCCCGGACCCAGGAGCTGATGTGGCCCGCCACTCCGCTCGCATGCAGTACGTCACGAAAACTAGTTCAGATCAGTGAGTTCAGGTACAGGTGGTGAGTTCAGGTACAGGTGGTGAGTTCAGGTACAGCAGGTTAGTTCAGGTACAGGTGGTGAGTTCAGGTACAGCAGGTTAGTTCAGGTACAGCAGGTGAGTTCAGGTGGAACAGGTTGTGAGTTCAGGTACAGGTTGTGAGTTCAGGTACAGGTTGTGAGTTCAGGTACAGGTGGTGAGTTCAGGTACAGGTGGTGAGTTCAGGGACAGGTGGTGAGTTCAGGGACAGGTGGTGAGCTCAGGTACAGGTGGTGAGTTCAGGTACAGGTGGTGAGTTCAGGTACAGGTGGTGAGTTCAGGAACAGGAGGTGAGTTCAGGAACAGGAGGTGAGTTCAGGGACAGGTGGTGAGCTCAGGTACAGGTGGTGAGCTCAGGTACAGGTGGTGAGTTCAGGTACAGGTGGTGAGTTCAGGAACAGGTGGTGAGTTCAGGTACAGGTGGTGAGTTCAGGAACAGGTGGTGAGTTCAGGTACAACAGGTGGTCAGTGAGTTCAGGTTAGGTGACCTCAGCATATGATTGGTTAAATATCACCTGCAGTGACATCATGAAGGTGTCCGCCAGGTAACTGATCACCTGTCTGTCTCTCCAGGCTCCAACTCATCCCACCTGACGGTCTACAGCGAGTACGGCCTCGACGTCTTCGACATCCACACCACAGAGTGGGTTCAGACCATCTCCCTCCGTAAGGTAACCAATCACAGCCCAGCAGACAGACAGCCAATCACAGCCCAGCAGACAGACAGCCAATCACAGCCCAGCAGACAGACAGCCAATCACAACCCAGCAGACAGACAGCCAATCACAGCCCAGCAGACAGACAGCCAATCACAGCCCAGCAGACAGACAGCCAATCACAGCCCAGCAGACAGCCAATCACAGCTCAGCAGACAGAGCCAATCACAGCTCAGCAGACAGAGCCAATCACAGCTCAGCAGACAGACAGCCAATCACAGCCCAGCAGACAGACAGCCAATCACAGCTCAGCAGACAGACAGCCAATCACAGCCCAGCAGACAGACAGCCAATCACAGCTCAGCAGACAGACAGCCAATCACAGCCCAGCAGACAGACAGCCAATCACAGCTCAGCAGACAGCCAATCACAGCCCAGCAGACAGACAACCAATCACAGCCCAGCAGACAGACAGCCAATCACAGCCCAGCAGCAGTGTGTAATATCGTTTGTATTATCGTTTTTATAACCTGTGTACTAACGTGTGTAATTGTCTGTGTAAGAACCTGTGTAGTAGCGTGTGTAATTACCTGTGTAGTAGCGTGTGTAATAACCTGTGTAATAACCTGTGTAGTAGCGTGTGTAATTACCTGTGTAGTAGCGTGTGTAATTACCTGTGTAGTAGCGTGTGTAATAACCTGTGTAATAACCTGTGTAGTAGCGTGTGTAATTACCTGTGTAGTAGCGTGTGTAATTACCTCTGTAGTAGCGTGAGTAATTACCTGTGTAGTAGCGTGTGTAATAACCTGTGTAGTAGCGTGTGTAATTACCTGTGTAGTAGCGTGTGTAATTACCTGTGTAGTAGCGTGTGTAATTACCTGTAATTACCTGTGTAGTAGCGTGTGTAATAACCTGTGTAATTACCTGTGTAGTAGCGTGTGTAATTACCTGTGTAGTAGCGTGTGTAATAACCTGTGTAGTAGCGTGTGTAATAACCTGTGTAGTAGCGTGTGTAATAACCTGTGTAGTAGCGTGTGTAATAACCTGTGTAATAACCTGTGTAGTAGCGTGTGTAATAACCTGTGTAATAACCTGTGTAGTAGTGTGTGTAATAACCTGTGTAGTAACAGCCCTGTCTCCGTCCTCAGATCAGACCTCTGAATGTTGAAGGGACGTTGAACCTGCTGAGTTCTGAACCTCCTCGTCTGATCTACTTTAGCAACACCTCCTCAGGTAACCACACACCTGGTGATGTCACATGACCTCATCTGAACCACCAGGACCTTACCTGCCTGTCTCTCTACCTGTCTGTCCTCAGAGGGAGACCTCACCATCCCGGAGACTTCGGACCACAGCAGGAAGTTGATGGTTCGAACTCGCAGTAAGAGGAAGTTCCTGTTCAAGGTTCCCGAGGAGGAGCGGCTTCAGCAGAGGAGGTAAAACCTGTAATAACAGGTGTAATAACGTGTGCTACAATGTGTTATAACATGTAATAACCTGTGTAATAGCGCATGTAATAACCTGTGTGATAGCGCGATAGATCCAGGTCTAGATCCAGGTCCAGGTCTAGATCCAGGTCCAGGTCTAGATCCAGGTCCAGATTCAGGTCTAGATCCAGGTCCAGATCCAGGTCCAGGTTTAGATCCAGGTCCAGGTCCAGGTCTAGATCCAGGTCTAGATCCAGGTCCAGGTCCAGGTCTAGACTCTGACCCCTCTGTTCAGGGAGATGCTGAGGGACCCGGAGCTCCGGTCCAAGATGATCTCCAACCCGACCAACTTCAACCACGTGGCCCACATGGGACCAGGAGACGGCATGCAGGTCCTCATGGACCTCCCTCTGGTAACTCCTCCTCTCTGCACCTCCTCCTCCTGCTGCCGGCATGTTCTCCCCCTCCTCCTCCACTGACTCCTCCTCTCTTCTCTCCTCCCCCTGTCTCACCTCCTCCCCCCCTCCTCAGGTGTGTGATGTCACCTCCCTCTCCCCCTCCCCCTCCCCTTCCCCCTGCTCCTCCTCCTCCCGTCTCATTTCTCCTCCCTCCAACTTTGAGCACGTCTATCACATGACGCTGGCGTCGGCCGGCGCCTTCTTGCAGAAAGACGCCTCCTCCTGCTCCTCCTCCTCCCAGCAGAGCCTCCTGCAGCCCTCCTCCTCCTCCTCCTCTCCCTCCACCTCCTCTTTGGGAAGGGTAGGCCGATTCTCTCTCTCTCTCTCTCTCCTCCTGCTGCTGCTCCTCCTCCTCACACACCTCCTCCTCCTCACACACCTCCTCCTGCCTGCTCCACATCACTAACTACATCTCCCATGAGCCCCGGCTTCAGAGGCATTCTGGGAGCTGTAGTTCATTACAAGCACCCTGACTGTTACTACGGCAACACAACACACAGCAACACCTGCCTGATATCACTCTGTCTGTGTGTGCGTGTGTGTGCGTGTGTGCGTGTGTGTGTGTGTGTGTGTGTGTGTGTGTGTGTGTGCAGAGTGTGTTGCCTTCCTCTCAGGATGACTCGGTGAAGGATAAGCCCCGCCCACTGTCCAGTATCTCCCGGCAACAGAGGAGCAAGACACACATCACACGCACAGCTTCAGGTACAAACTCACTCACACACTCACACACTCACTCACACACTCACACACTCACTCACACACTCACACACTCACACACTCACACACTCACTCACAAACTCACTCACACACTCACACACTCACTCACACACTCACACACTCACACACTCACTCACACACTCACACTCACACTCACACACACACACACACACACACACACACTCGCACGCACGCGCGATCTGAGATTATTGTTTATGTTGTTGTTTTTATTGGTTCAGATTTTGGAGGCGGAGCTTCGTCTCGAAGCATCTCTGAACCAGACCAGGACCTGGAGCGAGAGGTAACACACACACACACACACACACACACAAAGTAACACACTGAAACTGGAATGTTAGTTCAATTTTTCTAATCCTGTCTGTCTGTCTGCCTGTCTGTCTGTCTGTCTGTCTGTCTGTCTGTCTGTCTGTCTGTCTGTCTGTCTGTCTGTCTGTCTGTCTGTAGCCGGACTCGGACTCGACGAAGCACTCGACTCCGTCCAACAGTTCTAACCCGAGTGGTCCTCCTAGTCCCAACTCACCGCACCGCAGCCAGCTGACGCTGGACGGGCTGGAGATGGACCCCTGAGGCCCCGCCCCCTACAGATGGACCCCCGAGGCCCCGCCCCCTACAGATGGACCCCCGAGGCCCCGCCCCCTACAGATGGACCCCCGAGGCCCCGCCCCCTACAGATGGACCCCCGAGGCCCCGCCCCCTACAGATGGACCCCCGAGGCCCCGCCCCCTACAGATGGACCCCCGAGGCCCCGCCCCCTACAGATGGACCCCCGAGGCCCCGCCCCCTACAGATGGACCCCCGAGGCCCCGCCCCCTACAGATGGACCCCCGAGGCCCCGCCCCCTACAGATGGACCCCCGAGGCCCCGCCCCCTACAGATGGACCCCCGAGGCCCCGCCCCCCTACACCTGACTAAACCAATCAGGCTGCAGACAGTTTAGCTTTTACTTGATGATTTTATTGTGGCGGGGTGTGTCTGAGCTTCCTGCTGCTTTTATTTTTATTGGATTTTACCTGCTGGGAAGCCCCGCCCCCTGGTTTTAACCCCGCCCCTCCCTGCTGATGGCTGCTGTGTTTGACCTTTGACCTTTAGTCTGATTGGCTCAGTTGGGACCAATCACCTTTATTATGAAATAACTTCCTGTTAGCTGCTGAGCTAACTGTGGCTAACTTCCTGTCGGAGGAGAAAACACTGAATTCATTTTAACCTTTTGTTAAAGTTGCACATCATCATCGTGTTGTTGTTGTTGTTGTAGGAGAAAAATAATCTTTGATTTGTGTCAGTGATGATCTTTCCTGTTGCACCCTGACCCCGCCCCCTGACCTCTGACCTCTGAGGTCACCTGAACACTACTGCTCTGTTTCTGATCACCTGTATAAGAATCTTTGTAATGATGAAACATGTTAGCAACAATAAACTGATCTGAACAACACGAGTCTGAGTCACTGCTGAGGGGCCGCAGGGCTTTTATTTTGAAAACCAAGCCCCATCCTGGGCTTCCTGCGGAGATCCTGAGAGTTTCTGTTGCAGGGGAACTTCAGCTGTTTATTCTGTCAGTGGCTCCACAGGAGCAGCTGATTTCAGTTGATTGCTCTGCTCTGATTGGTGGACGCCACCTGGCCCTGGTTGCTAAGCTACCAAAGCTTTGATCCGTCACAAACCTCAGCCGCGCTACAGATAATAAACTGTAAACTAGTCAATACTCAATATTTATTTAGGAAATTATCTCGTTATGAAAAATATCCCTGTTCAGGAGCTTTTATTCTGAAGAACTAGGTCCATCCAGATCCCACTGTGGGCTTTTATTGTGAAGGCCTGGCTCCTCTCTGGTTGGAGAATGAACGCTGTGACATCATTAGGTGTTTGTCAGATTTAATTCAGGTCAGTTATGAATAATTAATTTCACCCTTAGTCGTGTCTGGCAGGTTCATCTAATATTAATGAGGGGGGCGTGGCCTGTGCCTGTTTCCACGGCTGGACTCAGCCAATCAGAGCGTCCGTATGAGAGCCAATCAGAGCAGGATGATGTGTTGCTGTGCAGACTTTTAGTTTTCTCTCAGCTGATGATCATTTTTATACACAAACATATTTATGTTATTTAATTGTTTTATATTATTTTCTCTCAGAGCTGTTTGTTTGTTTTCCTCCTAAACATAAATTTACATTATTTCATTGTTTTATTTTATTTTTTCTCAGAGCTGTTTGTTTGTTTGTTTGTTTTCCTCCTAAACATAAATATATTTACGTTATTTCATTGTTTTATATTTTCTCTCAGAGCTGTTTGTTTTGAAGGTGATTTAAAGCCTTTCAAAATAAAATTTAGTCTACGGGAAGCAGGTATTTTTCGTTCCCCGTGTGAAGTGTGGAGACGACGAGGTGAGTAAAAATAAAGTGACAACAACTTTTCGTCATAAGAAGAAACAAAGTCTGAATCCCCAGAACGTTGCGTCGCCCTGTGAAGTTATATTAATTTGAAAGAATCTGGTTTTGGACTTTTTTTGAATTACACAAACATATTTACACATAAGATGTCTACATAAAATAAAGAGCCAAGAAACAAACTAATTTTCTGTTGTTCTTGGTCTTCTCTGGTAATTTTCAGTCTTTATTCTTTTTTTGTACTTTGGTCATTTTTCTCTTTTTCCATCTTTTTTTGGTAATTTTCTGTCATTTTTGGTCTTCATTTGGTCATTTTATGTCTTTTTTTTTGTCATTTTATGTCTTATTTTGGTAATTTTCTGTCGTTCTTGGTCTTTTTTGGACATCACAGTGCAGCCAGACTGACTTTTTTGTTTGGTTTTTAATCTTGATATTTTCTTGCGTTTTTTCACCTTACCTAGTTGAACTGAAAAGATATACAATTTATATATATATATATAATGTGATGTTGATTATATATCAAGGATACATGTTGGGAACTATCATTTAGATTATACTTTTTTTCAAGATGGTGACCAAGATGGCAGCCAACGAGCAAAAACTGGTCGTTGCAATAAAGTTGCATAGATTTCTCTGATTTGGATGATCTGAACCTTTATTCTTCTTTACAATATTTCATTGAAATATGCAATAATAAGATCAGAGTGTATGGTGGAACCATAGACTGTATATGATGGAACCATAGACTGTATATGGTGGAACCATAGACTGTATATGGTGGAACCATAGACTGTATATGATGGAACCATCGACTGTATATGGTGGAACCATAGACTGTATATGGTGGAACCATAGACTGTATATGATGGAACCATAGACTGTATATGGTGGAACCATAGACTGTATATGATGGAACCATAGACTGTATATGATGGAATAGAGGCATTAGAATGTGTCAGAGGCTCCACATTTGGGCTTTTATGGAAAATAATTCCAGCTATTTTTCCACCCAGGCTGGCTGCTCCAAGTCCTAGTGGACTCCACCAGAGTTCATTGGAGTCCAGTAGAGTCCGCCAGAGTCCAAGAGAGTTCATCAGAGAACACCAGAGTCCAGTAGAGAACAGCAGAGTCAAGTAGAGAACACCAGAGTCCAGTTAAATCCAGCAGAGACAAGCTCAGTTAATCAGAGTCCAGCAGTCCAATGAAGACCATCGTCCCTGGTGGTTCAGGTCCCTGGTGGTTCAGGTCTCTGGTGGTTCAGGTCCCTGGTGGTTTAGGTCCCTGGTGGTTCAGGTCCCTGGTGGGTCAGGTCTGGTGGTTCAGGTCCCTGGCATCTCCCGGTCTCTGTGACCACGTTCAGGTCTGAGGAGTTCCTGGTGGGCTGGATCTTGTCGGGTCGTGGTCGGCGGCGTGCGCGGCGGCAGACCTGGACCAGACCGCGGCTCAGGTCTTTGCGGATGTTGTCGCTGGACAGGACGTAGAGGATGGGGTTGGCGGCGCTGTTAATGGTGGACAGGCCGAGGGACACGGTGTAGGGCGTGTACATGGTGGTCGCCAGGCGGCAGGCGGCGGCGGCGTCCTCCGGCAGGAAGTGGAAGGCCACGGCCCGGACCAGCAGGACCACGTGGTACGGGGCAAAGCAGACCAAGAACAGCGCCACCACCGCCACCGCCAGCCGCCGCACGCGCTCCTTCTGCTCCGTCCGCAGCCCCGTGCTGCGCTGCACGTTCCGCAGCACGCCGCGGTTCGCCGCCACCAACAGCAGCAGCGGCAGCAGGAAGCCGACGGCGAACCGCGCGTAGCTGAAGCCCGTCACCGCCGCGCTGCTCTGACTCGGCTCGAAGCAGCGCCGGGCGCCCTCGGCGGCGTCGCCCTCCCTCATGGTGAACACGGGGATGTGGCCGACGGCGACCACGGCCACGACGGCGAGGGCGATGAGGGCGGCGAGGCGCTGGCGGCGGAGACCGCGGGACTCGACGCTGTAGACGACAGCCACATATCGGTCGGCGGAGACGCAGCACAGCAGGAAGATGCTGGCGTACATGTTGGTGAAGAACACGAAGCCCGTCAGCTTGCACGCCGCCGAGCTCCACGGCCACAAGTGGCCGCCGGCCACGTAGCACGCCCACAGCGGCAGCGTGCTCAGGTAGGTGAGGTCACACAGCGACAGGCTCCACAGGTACACGGCCAGCACGTTGTTGCGCCGCAGCTGCAGCCAGGTGAGCCAGAGCGTCAGCAGGTTGGCCGGCACGCCGACCGCCAGCACGCCGCCGTACAGCACCAGCAGCGGCACGGCGCCCTCCGCCAGCGGCAGCGCACACGCCGCCACGCTCACGTTGGTCGCCGCCGGAGGCGAGTCGGTCGGCGACGCATGCATCGTGTCTGACGACCAATCAGAGAACACATGTCAGTCATCACTTCAAAATAAAAGCATTGTGACATGAATATCACTTCAAAATAAAAGCATCATGAGATGAATCATAGAAACAGTGTGACTCAGTTTAAACTAACGAAGTCAGTTAATGAAAGATAAAAAATGTGTCTGACAGGAAGTCCATCAGCGTTTCTACTTCCTGTGAGTCACAGGAAAGCCCCGCCACAACAACGGCTCGTTCTAATGCTCTCTGTGGTTTTTACGAACTTCCTGTTTAACTTTTCCACCTGCAGCCACTTTAAAACACATTTTATATTTACCATTAAACTTTATATCAATCAGCTGCTGGGGCCAATTATTGATTAAATATTGTTATTGATCACTGATCAGCTCTATTATAAACTGATACTGAGAGATTTATAAAGAACCACACACACACACACACACACACACACACAGACACACAGTAAAACACACACCGTAACACACAGTAGCAGTAATACTGATCAGAGTACACGTGTGTGTATTTGTACTCTGATGTAGAATCAGATAGTGAACAAAGTAAAAACTCACCAGGTCCTCTCTTTACTCCTCTCTGCTCCTTCGTCTCCTCTCTTCTTTCTTCACTCCTCTCTCTGTCTCCTCCTCCTCTGTCTCCTCTCTCTGTCTCCTCCTCCTCTGTCTCCTCTCTCTGTCTCCTCCTCCTCTGTCTCCTCTCTCTGTCTCCTCCTCCTCTGTCTCCTCCTCCTCGTGCTCTCTGACTGAATGAAGTGATGCTGTCGTCATCATTAATTCATCACACTCACAAAAACAACAGGAAGCTTTTAGTGAACCTCCTCCTCCCCTCCTCCTCTCATCCTCCTTCACCTCCTCCTCCCCTCCTCCTTCACCTCCTCCTCCTCCTCTCCTCTCCTCCACCTCCTCCTCTCATCCTCCTCCTCCCCTCCTCCTCCTCTCCTCCTCCACCTCCTCCTCTCCTCCTCCTCCAGAACAGACTGACTCCAGATCAGATTTTAATAAACTTTATTTTCTACATTCACATTAATATAAAAAGGAGACTTAGTGAGTCACTAACAGCCTGTGTTGTTTCAAAGTAAAAGTCTTCATCACTGTCCTGTTGTTTCAAAGTAAAAGTCTTCATCACTGTCCTGTTGTTTCAAAGTAAAAGTCTTCATCACTGTCCTGTTGTTTCAAAGTAAAAGTCTTCATCACTGTCCTGTTGTTTCAAAGTAAAAGTCTTCATCACTGTCCTGTTGTTTCAAAGTAAAAGTCTTCATCACTGTCCTGTTGTTTCAAAGTAAAAGTCTTCATCACTGTCCTGTTGTTTCAAAGTAAAAGTCTTCAGTTCTTCCAGCGGATTTGCTGCAAGAGAAGAAGAGACGAGTCACATGATGCAGACCTCCTCTTCCTCCTCCTCCTCCCCCCTCCTCCTTCACCTCCTCCTCCTCCTCCTCCTCTCCCCCCCTCCCCCCTGCTCCTCCTCACCTGGTTGTGGAGGAGCTCGTTGATCCTCCTCTCCTGCTCCTCCTCCTCCTCTCCTCCCCCCTCCTCCTTCACCTCCTCCTCCTCTCCCCCTCCCCCCCTCCTCCTTTCCTCCTTTCCTCCTCTCCCCCCCTCCCCCCTGCTCCTCCTCACCTGGTTGTGGAGGAGCTCGTTGGTCCTCCTCTTCCTCCTCCTCTCCCCCCCTCCTCCTACACCTCCTCCTCCTCCTTCACCTACTCCTCCTCCTCCTCTCCCCCCCTCCCCCCTGCTCCTCCTCACCTGGTTGTGGAGGAGCTCGTTGATCCTCCTCTTCCTCCTCCTCTCCCCCTCCTCCTCCTTCACCTCCTCCTCCTCCTCCCCCCCCCCCCCCCCCTGCTCCTCCTCACCTGGTTGTGGAGGAGCTCGTTGATCCTCCTCTTCCTCCTCCTCTCCCCCTCCTCCTCCTTCACCTCCTCCTCCTCCTCCCCCCCCCCCCCCCCCCCCCCCTGCTCCTCCTCACCTGGTTGTGGAGGAGCTCGTTGATCCTCCTCTCCTCCTCCTCCTCCTCCTCTCCTCCCCCCTACTCCTTCACCTCCTCCTCTCCCCCCCTCCTGCTCCTCCTCACCTGGTTGTGGAGGAGCTCGTTGATCCTCCTCTCCTCCTCTCCTCCTCTCTCCACCTTCCCTCGGTACGCCAGCAGCTGCTGCCGGTCCTTCAGGTCTCGGTACGTCTGATTGGCCCAGAGACACAACAGTCACCATGACATCATCACACATACGGACCAATCAGAGAGCAGCGTTAGTGCGAGCAGACTCACGTTGATGACGATGTCGTGACATCTGTGTTTCTGCGCCAGAGAGATCCTGAGGTCCGCATCATCAACCAGCGCCACGTAGTCCTGCAGCACCTGTCAATCACACACCAGCTGTCAATCACACACCAGCTGTCAATCACACACCAGCTGTCACTCAAACCCCTGAGGCCCCGCCCCCTCACCTGCGTGGGGGCGGAGCTCTTGTGCAGGATGTCGACGACGCGCTGGAAGGCGAGCGGAGACTTCTTCCTGGTGAAGCCGAGCCAGTTCCTGCTGGTCAACATGGCGTCCACGTCCGGCCACGCCTTCAGCTTCGCCCTCGCCGCCAGCGCCGTCACCAGGTACTGCTTCTCACAGATCTGGGGTCAGAGGTCAGCCAGGTGAGAGGGAGGGAGGGTTCACCTGTCACTCACCTGTCACACTCTGAACCACGTTCTCACCTTGAAGGTCTGACGGATGTTCAACGGACTGCTGTAGGTCCCCTACAGACACAAACACTGGTTCAGTTCACCTTAAACTGGTTCAGTTCACCTTAAACTGGTTCAGTTCACCTTAAACTGGTTTAGTTCACCTTAAACTGGTTCAGTTCACCTTAAACTGGTTCAGTTCACTTTAAACTGGTTCAGTTCACCTTAAACTGGTTCAGTTCACTTTAAACTGGTTTAGTTCACCTTAAACTGGTTCAGTTCACCTTAAACTGGTTCAGTTCACCTTAAACTGGTTCAGTTCACTTTAAACTGGTTCAGTTCACCTTAAACTGGTTCAGTTCACCTTAAACTGGTTCAGTTCACTTTAAACTGGTTTAGTTCACCTTAAACTGGTTCAGTTCACTTTAAACTGGTTTAGTTCACCTTAAACTGGTTCAGTTCACCTTAAACTGGTTTAGTTCACTTTAAACTGGTTTAGTTCACCTTAAACTGGTTCAGTTCACCTTAAACTGGTTTAGTTCACCTTAAACTGGTTCAGTTCACTTTAAACTGGTTCAGTTCACCTTAAACTGGTTCAGTTCACTTTAAACTGGTTTAGTTCACCTTAAACTGGTTCAGTTCACTTTAAACTGGTTCAGTTCACTTTAAACTGGTTTAGTTCACCTTAAACTGGTTCAGTTCACTTTAAACTGGTTTAGTTCACCTTAAACTGGTTTAGTTCACCTCAAACTGGTTCAGTTCACGTTAAACTGGTTTAGTTCACTTTAAACTGGTTCAGTTCACCTTAAACTGGTTTAGTTCACTTTAAACTGGTTTAGTTCACCTTAAACTGGTTCAGTTCACTTTAAACTGGTTTAGTTCACCTTAAACTGGTTTAGTTCACCTTAAACTGGTTCAGTTCACTTTAAACTGGTTCAGTTCACCTTAAACTGGTTCAGTTCACTTTAAACTGGTTTAGTTCACCTTAAACTGGTTCAGTTCACCTTAAACTGGTTTAGTTCACTTTAAACTGGTTTAGTTCACCTTAAACTGGTTCAGTTCACTTTAAACTGGTTTAGTTCACCTTAAACTGGTTCAGTTCACTTTAAACTGGTTCAGTTCACTTTAAACTGGTTTAGTTCACCTTAAACTGGTTCAGTTCACTTTAAACTGGTTTAGTTCACCTTAAACTGGTTTAGTTCACCTCAAACTGGTTCAGTTCACGTTAAACTGGTTTAGTTCACTTTAAACTGGTTCAGTTCACCTTAAACTGGTTTAGTTCACTTTAAACTGGTTTAGTTCACCTTAAACTGGTTCAGTTCACTTTAAACTGGTTCAGTTCACTTTAAACTGGTTTAGTTCACCTTAAACTGGTTCAGTTCACTTTAAACTGGTTCAGTTCACTTTAAACTGGTTTAGTTCACCTTAAACTGGTTCAGTTCACCTTAAACTGGTTCAGTTCACTTTAAACTGGTTTAGTTCACCTTAAACTGGTTCAGTTCACTTTAAACTGGTTTAGTTCACTTTAAACTGGTTTAGTTCACCTTAAACTGGTTCAGTTCACCTTAAAGTGGTTCAGTTCACCTGAGACTAACCTCAGACTCGGAGTAATGGTAGAAGCAGCAGTAGTACAGCGTTGTGATCAGCGGCATGTTGAGGATCGAAGCTTTTCTGGGAAACTTCTGGAAGATTTCCACCTTCCCGCCTCGCTCCGCCTGCCGGTCGGCCGCCTGGCAACAACCGGAAAGAAAACTTTATTAAACTGTTAGTTAAACTGGAAGTGGAACCTTAACCATAACTGACTGGTTCAGACAGACTCTGACCAGTTCAGACCGGTTCTGATTGGTTCAGACTGGTTCTGACCGGTTCAGACTGGTTCTGACCAGTTCAGAAAGGCTTTGACTGGTTCAAATAGACTCAGATTGGTTTAGACTGGTTCTGACCGGTTCAGACTGGTTCATACCGGTTCTGACTGGTTCAGACTGGTTCTGACCAATTCAGACTGGTTCTGACTGGTTCTGACCGGTTCACATTGGTTCAGACCAGTTCAGACTGGTTCTGACTGGGTCAGACTGGTTCAGACTGGTCTTGACCGGTTCTGACTGGTTCAGACTGGTTCTGACCGGTTCTGACTGGTTCTGACTGGTTCTGACTGGTTCTGACCGGTTCACATAGGTTCAGACCAGTTCAGACTAGTTCTGACTGGGTCAGACTGGTTCAGACTGGTTCTGTCCGGTTCAGACTGGTTCTGACCGGTTCTGACTGGTTCTGACCGGTTCTGACCGGTTCTGACTGGTTCTGACCGGTTCACATTGGTTCAGACCAGTTCAGACTGGGTCAGACTGGGTCAGACTGGTTCAGACTGGTTCAGACCGGTTCTGACTGGTTCTGACTGGTTCAGACCTCGATGATGATCTGTCTCTCCAGCAGCGTGTAGTGGTCCTGGATGTGAGCAGAATCTTCGGGGGAGAACGGGAGACTGCAAACAAACAAACATGTCACTGATGACATCATCATGACATCATCCTGATTGTTCAGTTTCTAACCAGACAGAGAAAAACTCACCTGAGGCAGCTCTTCAGGAAGTCCCGCCTCTTGTTTTCATCTGCGATGCTCAGGTGGTCTTTATACTGCAGCAGCTGTCACCATGGAAACAGACAGGAAATGACATCAGCTCCCCACCACTCTGATATCAGAACAGGTGTGTTAGTGTGGTACGTACCGCCACGTCCTCCGTCCTGCCCAGCGCCCTGAGGGACAAACAGACAGGTAGAGGTGTAAACAGAGACAGGTAGAGGTGTAAACAGAGACAGGTAGAGGTTTGAACAGAGACAGGTAGAGGTGTGAACAGAGACAGGTAGAGGTGTGAACAGAGACAGGTAGAGGTGTGAACAGAGACAGGTAGAGGTGTGAACAGAGACAGGTAGAGGTGTGAACAGAGACAGGTAGAGGTGTGAACAGAGACAGGTAGAGGTTTGAACAGAGACAGGTAGAGGTGTAAACAGAGACAGGTAGAGGTTTGAACAGAGACAGGTAGAGGTGTGAACAGAGACAGATAGAGGTGTGAACAGAGACAGATAGAGGTGTGAACAGAGACAGGTAGAGGTGTAAACAGAGACAGGTAGAGGTGTGAACAGAGACAGGTAGAGGTGTGAACAGAGACAGGTAGAGGTTTGAACAGAGACAGGTAGAGGTGTAAACAGAGACAGGTAGAGGTGTGAACAGAGACAGGTAGAGGTGTGAACAGAGACAGATAGAGGTGTGAACAGAGACAAGTAGAGGTGTGAACAGAGACAGGTAGAGGTGTGAACAGAGACAGGTAGAGGTGTGAACAGAGACAGGTAGAGGTGTGAACAGAGACAAGTAGAGGTGTGAACAGAGACAGGTAGAGGTGTGAACAGAGACAGGTAGAGGTGTGAACAGAGACAGGTAGAGGTACCTGAGCAGCTCCAGCAGCAGCCTCTGGTCTCTGGTTTCAGTCAGGTAGTTGATGAAGTGTCTCAGAGCCGTCTGTCTGGACTCCAGCTCCCGAAACAAAACCTCTGAAACACAAAGATTGAAAGAGTGAAAGAGTGAAAGAGTCACAGAGTCACAGAGTCGAAGAGTCGAAGAGTCAATGAGTCGAAGAGTCAGAGTCACAGAGTCAACGAGTCACAGAGTCGAAGAGTCAAAGAGTCAAAGAGTCAAAGAGTCGAAGAGTCAATGAGTCAATGAGTCAATGAGTCGAAGAGTCAAGGAGTCGAAGAGTCAAGGAGTCGAAGAGTCAATGAGTTGAAGAGTCAGAGTCACAGAGTCAACGAGTCACAGAGTCAAAGAGTCGAAGAGTCAAAGAGTCGAAGAGTCAATGAGTCGAAGAGTCAATGAGTTGAAGAGTCAGAGTCATAGAGTCAACGAGTCACAGAGTCAAAGAGTCGAAGAGTCAAAGAGTCGAAGAGTCAATGAGTCGAAGAGTCAATGAGTTGAAGAGTCAGAGTCACAGAGTCAACGAGTCACAGAGTCAAAGAGTCGAAGAGTCAAAGAGTCGAAGAGTCAATGAGTCAATGAGTCAAAGAGTCGAAGAGTCAATGAGTCGAAGAGTCAAGGAGTCGAAGAGTCAGAGTCACAGAGTCAACGAGTCACAGAGTCGAAGAGTCGAAGAGTTGATCAGATGAACCGTTCAGGTCTCTGCCAGCCTCTGAGGATTCAGGTAGACTCACCTTTACTCAGAGTCCTCTTCAAATAAATTAAAACCTGAAAGAAAAAACACACGTTGTCAACTGTTTTCATTAAGTTGTAAATAAAGTTTATGTTGATGATCCTTTTGTAAATAAAGTTACGGCTGTGATGACGTTCCCGTCGTGAGCGCTGACGGAGAAATCCAGCAGCAGCAGTTTGTCCTGCAGGGACCGGAACCGCTCCAGGGACACCACCTGCAGTACAAGTACACACATACTGCAGTACAAGTACACACATACTCTAGTACAAAAACACATATACTGGTGTACAAGTACACACACTGCAGCACAAATACACACAGATACTGCAGTACAAGTACACACATACTGCTGTACAAGTACACACATACTGCAGCACAAATACACACAGATACTGCAGTACAAGTACACACATACTGCTGTACAAGTACACACATACTGCAGCACAAATACACACAGATACTGCTGCACAAGTACACACATGCTGCAGTACAAGTACACACATACTGCAGTACAAGTACACACATACTGCAGTACAAGTACACACATGCTGCAGTACAAGTACACACATACTGCAGTACAAGTACACACATACTCTAGTACAAAAACACATATACTGCTGTACAAGTACACACACTGCAGCACAAATACACACAGATACTGCAGTACAAATACACACTTATACTCTCGTACAAGTACACAGGTGTGTTACCTTTCCCTGCTGCATCCTCTGGATCGTCTCCTCAGGCGACCAATCACTGACATAATCCTGTCAACATGATGACATCATCATTAGTTACCCTGAGCATCTTTAATCAGGTGATTTAACATGTGATTTTTTTTTCCAGGTGATTTATCAGATGATTTATCAGATGATTTATCAGGTGATTTAACAGATGATTTAACAGGTGATTTATCAGGTGATTTAACAGGTGATTTATCAGGTGATTTATCAGGTGATTTAACAGGTGATTTATCAGGTGATTTAACAGGTGATTTAACAGGTGATT